>NC_025999.2:91153482-91178482 GCF_000442705.2 Elaeis guineensis
AATCCGTGCTCAACTCAATTAGTCCTGTGACTCCTCACTAGGACTACCCTGGCCAAGGTTTTGCTAAATTGAAACACGACTGTACACAGCTCCTAAACTGGAGTGGTCAATCCCATCTTGACACACGCACCGACAAGTCAAGTACTTGACTACACCCAGCAACCTTCCGTCACTTAATTAGAAATTCAGGTAGTCCAATGCCTAAGTGCAGTGAGTTGCTTGCAAGTCACCGTGGCGGTCTCAGGTCGGAGGGACATTTATACCCATATCCCATCGGAGCAAATCTTGACAGCAGAAATAGCTCCGGAGTTGGTCACGTTCAGTGCAGAGTACCATTACATCTCACCTGTATGCCATACCAGTGTCTCCACACTCTTTGGTTATGAGGACAACCAACCCATATGGCACACAACGACCTATGCTCGATAAATATTGTCGTCCTTGGTAACAACGTATCATTTGGTCGCGAACATGTTTAAGGACTAAACGACAAATCCTCCTTTGTCGAGTCTAAATAGTCCTAAGGACTTCACCACAACACAGGAGTTCATTAGAAGATGAAACATTTGTGATGAAAAAATATCAAAATAACTTTTATTTATTTATAATTCATGTACTAATACAAAAGGAGCACAACCGTCAATAGGCTGACGATTGGCTTTGGGACACTATTCCCAACAATCTCCCACTTGGCCCTAAAGCCTATCGGTGCAGTATCTAATACCCATCTTCGACTTGTAGTCGTTGAACTCCTTCACCGCAATGGCTTTAGTGAATGGGTCGGCCAGGTTCTCCTTTCCGTCGATCTTCTGAAGGTCGACATCACCTCGATCCACGATCTCCCGGATGAGATGGTAGCGGCGCAGAATATGCTTCGTCCGCTGGTGTGCCTTTGGTTCCTTCGCCTGAGCAATGGCTCCAGAGCTGTCGCAGTAGAGCAGAACTGGACCAACAAGGGAGGGTGCTACTCCGAGCTCGGTGATGAATTTCCTCAGCCACACCGCTTCTTTGGCAGCATCTGATGCAGCAATATACTCCGTCTCGCATACTGAATCAGCCACAGTGTGCTGCTTGGAACTCTTCCAGCAGACAGCCCCACCATTAAGGGTAAAAATAAATCCTGACACACTCTTGCTATCATCGCGATCAGATTGGAAACTAGAGTCTGTAAACCCTATAAGTCTCAAGTCCGATTCACCATATATAAGCCACTGGTCCTTAGTATTTCTTAAATACTTCAGGATGGTTTTAACAACCTTCCAATGATTCTCTCCTGGATCAGATTGGTATCTACTCACTATCCCTAGTGAGTATGCCACATCTGGTCGTGTACATGTCATGGCGTACATGATAGATCCCACTGCCGAAGCATATGGAATCCTACCCATACGCTCTCTCTCTTGAGGTGTTGTCGGACAATCCCTCTTCGAGAGAGAAATTCCATGGCCTATCGGTAGATAGCCTTTCTTGAAATTTTTCATGCTGAACCTTTTCAGCATAGTATCAATGTACGTGGACTGGGATAAGCCAAGCAACTTTTTGGATCTATCCCTATAGATCCTCATCCCTAGGATGTAGGAAGCTTCTCCCAGATCCTTCATGGAGAACTGTGACGATAGCCAAATCTTTATTCCCTGTAATGCAGGGACATCATTCTCGATTAAGAGAATGTCATCCACATACAATACAAGAAATACTACTGCTGGACCATTAGCCCACTTATAAATGCAGGGTTCTTCTCCGTTCTTAACGAAGCCATACATTTTGATCGTTCTATCAAAACGTATGTTCCAACTCCGAGATGCCTGCTTAAGTCCATAAATGGACCTCTGTAGCTTGCACAACTTAGACTCATCTGTGGATGTGAACCCTTCAGGTTGTATCATATACACCTCTTCGTCCAGCTCTTCGTTTAGGAAAGCTGTCTTCACATCCATCTGCCAGATTTCATAGTCCAGATGGGCAGCTATCGCAAGCATAATCCGAATGGATTTGAGCATTGCCACAGGAGAAAATGTCTCGTCATAGTCTATACCATAACGTTGACGATATCCCTTGGCAACCAGACGGGCTTTATAGGTCTCCACCTTTCCGTCTACGCCCCTCTTCCTTTTGAAGACCCACTTACACCCTATGGGTTTTACTCCTTCGGGTGGGTCAACCAATGTCCACACATCGTTGACCTTCATGGACTCTATTTCGGATTTCATGGCCTCTAGCCATTTCTCAGAGTCAGGTCTCTGCATTGCATCCATGTAGGTGATCGGATCCTCATCGTTTTCATCAAGTTCGATAGGATCACCATCCCGGACCAAGAAACCATAATATCTGTCCGGTTGATGTGGTACTCTACCAGACCGCCTTAAGGGTGCATAATCAATGGGCTCCGGATCTGATCTAATCAAATCCGGTTCAGGTTCAGTAACATGTGTCGGTTTTTCCACCTGTCGAACTTCGTCAAATTCGACTTTAGAGGCAACAGTTCCTTCACTAAGGAACTCCTTTTCTAAAAAGATTGCCTTAAGGCTGACAAACACCTTTTGCTCATCAGCAAGGTAGAAATAATACCCTTTGATCTCTTTTGGGTACCCTATAAAATTATACTTGTCAGACCTAGGTCCAAGCTTGTCTGTAATTAAACGTTTAACATAAGCCGGACACCCCCAAACCCTAAGGTGCGAGAGTACTGGCTTACGTCCTATCCATATCTCATATGGCGTTTTGGCTACAGACTTACTCGGAACTCTATTTAGAAGGTAACAAGCCAATTCGAGCGCATATCCCCAGAGGGAGATCGGCAGACCAGCAAACCCCATCATGGATCGAACCATGTCTAACAGGGTCCGATTCCTCCTTTCAGACACACCATTATGCTGTGGTGTTCCAGGAGGAGTCCACTGAGAGAGAATCCCATTCTCCCCTAGATACGTCAGAAACTCATTGGAAAGGTATTCACCTCCTCGATCAGATCGAAGAGTTTTAATACACTTCCCAGTTTATTTTTCTACCTCATTTCGGAATAGTTTGAACATTTCAAATGATTCCGACTTATGCTTCATTAAATAGACATACCCATACCTAGATAGGTCGTCTGTGAAGGTTATGAAGTAGAAAAATCCACCTCTTGCACTTGAGCTCATGGGTCCACATACATCAGAATGTACCAGACCTAAGAGTTCACTGGCTCGCTCATCTTTTCCAGTAAAAGGTGACTTGGTCATCTTTCCAAGAAGACAGGACTCACAGGTTGGAAGTGATTCACAATCACTAACTTCAAGAATTCCTTCTTGAGCCAATCTGTTTATCCTGTTCTTATTGATATGACCTAGCCTACAGTGCCAAAGGTAGACTTCTGACACATTATCTATTCTAGAGCGTTTACCGAATTTTTGAACCACATTAACAGGCTGTGATAGTAAGTAAATTCTATTATTTAATTGTCCAACAAATATTGTAACACCATTCAAAATGATATTGCAAATATTTTTTTTTATTAAAAAATCATAACCGTACATGGCCAAAAGGCCTACAGAAATAATATTTAATAAAAAACTTGGACAATAGTGACATTCACTCAGAATTACATTACGAGAATTGATTACAAGACTCATGATTCCTAAAGCTAGAACTGGAACTTTGCTTCCATCTCCAACATTCAGGAACCTCTCGTCTTCATCAAATCTCCTACTGACCTGCAGACCCTGCATCGAATTACAAATATGATAAGGGCTTCCGGTATCCAATACCCAGGCAGTAGTATCACAAATCGAAAAGTTGCAAGGAGTTATCATATAATTACCTTGCTTCTTCTTTGGCCTGTTCGGGTCCAGGGAGGCAATGTATTGAGGACAGTTCCTCTTCAAATGCCCGTGCTTCTTGCAAAAGAAGCACTCCGCCTGGCTCTGGTCATGCTTGCGCTTCTTGGTCTGACCCCGTGCTACTGTTCCAGCATGAGATTGCACCTTCTTATTTTTCTTCTTCTTGTTCTTCTTCCCCTTCCCAAAAGGTTGACGACGAGAAGAAGACCCTCCCACTACATTCACCGACTCCTTATGGAGTTGGTGATCCTTCTCAAAGTTCTGCAGCAACCCCAACAATCCGTGGTAGTTTACTGCAGGCTTTGTCATTCGAAAATGAGTAAGGAATGGGAGGAAGGACTTGGGCAAGGAATTAAGGATCGCATCCTTACCGAGCTGCTCGTGCAGAGGAAAGCCCAATTTGCTTAGGCGCTCAATCATCTCGATCATATACAGTACATGATCAGTGACTGAGGCCCCATCCCTCATCCGAGCATTGAAAATAGCACAACTAGTTTTGTGCCTTTCAACGTCGTCAGGCGTGCCAAAGGAGTCGTTCAACATTTGAAGCATCTCCTGTGGCTGGGCGTTCTCAAACCTTCGGCTGAACTCGTCATTCATTGCTGCCAGCATAATACATCGAACGGTGGTGCGGTCATTGAGCCACTTCAAGTAAGTGTCTCGGATCGCTTTACTAGCGTTCGGAGCTGGCTCCTCAGGTGCTGGATCCGTTACTACATAAAGGATCCGCTCATGCTCAAGGATGATTTTTAATTTTCGATACCAGCTATCGAAATTGAGTCCCATGAGCTTGTCATTATCTAATAATGACCGGAGCGACAGGATAGTGGCCATAGCTGCTTAAAGGAAAACGAGACCTCTATTAGTACATAAATTAATACTAAAGACTTGGACTTTAGTCTAAAGTTTTTTCCAATATTTTTACGAACTGGTAGCCTCATCCTCCAATTCGAGGAATTACTTTAATTCCTTAATGGGTACTAGAATCCACACAGACTATACACGAGCCCACCTTTGGTTGGTCAACCCATGTGCATCTATGGGTAGGTTCTTAACCAGTTGTTTCTCTAAACAACTTCTAGTAATTTATTTTGCCCCAGAACCTAATCAGTAGGCTTTGGCCTCCACTGAAAAGATCTGGTTAGGTCCAACCATTAACATGACTTAATTTAGTGAATCGGACCAATAAATGATCAGGCCCGACTTTGACCGGCCAACCTAACCACCATCAGAAAGACTCAATCAAATTATCATATTATGAATAATAATTTCATTAGCCAATGAGCACCAGGCCTTTGGGCCTCCAATGATCATTGAACTAATGGACTCATTATCATTCACTTAATGGGAGGCTATGACTTAGTTATCATTATAACTTAATCATTTTAGGGACCTAATAATTTTGAGGATTTTATTAAAGAATAGTAGAGAAGAAATCATCCAGCCAATTTCAATCCTCCCACTGACTTCACCAAGTCAGATTAAAAAGGATTTAATTAAAGCTGGCATTAGGAGCACCTAAATCAGTCATACTGATTTACCTAATGACATGGGTGAGCTCTAATCACCAAGTGATCTAATCAAAATCTAACTTACCAGATTGGCCAGGTAAGTGAGATCAGTGGTGGGGATTTTCCATTAACTCGTCAATGATTGAATCAATGCGAGTAGCTCCCGCTTAAGAACCACTGATCAAAACTGCCGAACTTACCTTAGACACCAACCGGTTCATTAGTTTTAATTTTGATCAACTTAGTAAATAGAGCTCCACCACGTAGCCATGAATTAAGTCCATCTTGGTCTAGTTAAAGACATGGACCCATTCAACTACAACTATTGAAGTTGAGTCTAGAGTATCCTTGACCTAATCTAATTCAACTTTTGATTAGATTTGACCAATTACTCCAATTAGTCCATTTTTTTAAACTAACCTTAGGTCTAACCCAATTATGGACCTAATTCATCTAACCCATTGACCCAAAAGTTTATGCAATTGTCTTAGGTCTTAATTCACAATTCTAGACCTACTAGACAACACTTAATTCTTTTAATTAAGTACTTAGGCTGATGGGTCAGGGTTTGGCATTTCGAAAATAATTTTCAAATTTGAAAGATTTTATTTTTTGTTCACCAAATGTGTTAACTCATTTCACAAACGGGTCAGCACATTTCATAAACAGCAATTCTATTGCTCATTTCATAACAGAAAATAACTCAAAATAAATCATAAATTTTCTTTTAGATCTAATCTAACATATTCATGATAAATTTCTTAATTAAGTCCTTTCGCTGCTTCATCGGCATGGGATATAATTGCATCGGCACCCCTACCGCCATAGGAGACCCCATCGAATGGGAAGAGAGGGACTTTAAACCCTACTTTTCTCCTATGACCGGACGGCCATGGCAACCAACCCAATTAGATTACTTGCTACTTGGATCAAGTATATCTAAATATACAAATTTCAAAATTTAAATTTTGAATTTCAAATTTTAAATTTCAAATTTCAAATTTTAAATTTCAAATTTGAGATTTCAACCAAATTTCAAATTTCGAATTTTCAATCTTTGAATTTTAAATTTTGAATTTTGAATTTCAAATTTCAAATTTCGAATTTCAAATTTCAAATTTCAAATTTGAGATTTCAACCAAATTTCAAATTTTGAATTTTGAATTTCAAATTTCAAATTTCGAATTTCAAATTTCAAATTTCAAATTTGAGATTTCAACCAAATTTCAAATTTCAAATTTTGAATTTCAAATTTGAAACTTCTAACAAATTTCAAATTTCAAATTTCAAATCTTTTTGAATTTCGAATTTTGAATTTCAAATTTAAACTTATAGATTACACCTTAATCTACGTATGCATATGTATATCATATTCTAGAACCTGCTCTGATACCAATTGAAGTGAAAATTTAGTGCAGGGGCAAAATGATAATTTTAAAACTTTTTCAAAATTACTATTTTACAGTGAAATTATTAATTAATCTCATTAATTAATACTAATTAACCCTACACTAGGATCTAAATATGATACAACAGCATGCATTTAAATTTGAAATTCAAATTTGAATCAGTAAACGTTTTACAATACTGTGTTCAGAACACATCACCTTTTGTGGGTAGTCGATCACCACAATCTGATCACCATCGGAGGGCTCTGATCGTCACGTCGCAGCCACCCAACTGTCTGGCCTCTGCGGATCGTCCACACGAAGCTCCCGTCTGATCAGCTCCTCACGAATGCTAGTTCGTGATTTCACCCTTTTGATGGCAGATGTTGATCGAACTCCTTCGATCGATGTGTGCTGACTTCTCGGATGCTCTGGATCATCTGCACAGTTACTTGAGAGGCTAATGGATCTCTCTCTAAAATTTGGTGGACTCACGACACTCGTGGCACACCAATCTCACTTCCCGAACCCTAGGTAGAAACCCTAGGGTACACACCAAAAACCCTGCGCCCAATTTTCTCTCTTTTCTTTCTTTTTCTCTCGGAAGGTTTTGGACCTTCACCTTACGCAGAAGCCTTCCTCACGTCCCAAAGTTTCTCTCCTAATTTTTCTACGTACATCCCACCTTTCTCCTCTTTTTAAAACAACGTCAAACGTGTCTTATCCGCGTGAGAGGATAAAGACAAGAGGTTACACATTTGAATTCAAATCAAATTTGAATTCAAACGAAAACCAACTTATCCCTATCCTTTTGGGCGTGAGAAGAGAAGGGGCGTGGCTCTTTGTGCGTGGAAAAAGTTTCACGAGAAACTTTTTCTCGTGTAAGTAATGTGGCGCACAAAATGGATAAGGATGAAAGGGCAAGTGATAAGTTATCCATTCAAATTCAAACATGCTTTGAATTTGAATGGCTAACTAATTATTTTATCCATCCATATGGTGCACAAATGAGGACGTGGGGAAGGGTTTTGTGTAAGAAAAATTTCACGAAAAGTTTCTTCTCGTGAATTCAAATGGGTGCAAGGAAGTTGGGTGACGCAGGGAATTTAAAACAAGGTGGTTTGATTCAAATTGAGCCAACCTAGTTTAAAATAGGTTGAGCACAATTAGACCAAATTAAACCCAACATAATTAGGCTTAATTAGGCTTAATAAAATTCTAATCAAATCAGGAATTAACTAAACCTAACCTCTGATCAAATCAGGGACTAAACCACCTTAGCGATTAGGTCAACATTTAACCTAATCGGGTCAATCCAAACTGAATCCAATTCAATTGGACTTGATCCAAAAATAATTACTCTATCAAATTGAGTTAATTAGTGATTAAATTACTAATTAAACCTCTCATAAATATTGAGTCCAAATCCGATGGGCAATCAGGCATCAGAGACCATCGATATGAAACCCTGATCAAAGAGTTCAAATTTCAAATTCGAAATTCGAAATTCAAAATTTTGACCCCGGTACCCAAAATATGTGGAACTCATGATTAGAGAATCCTAATTCTCAATCATAGAGTCCCAGATAGATAAGACTCATAATCAGCCATCAGATCAGAAAGGAACCTCTAATGTGTGTGACCCCGCAGGTTCGAACCTAAGCCGGTAGCACAGGAACCAATTTCTGTACTAATCGAAGTGACCATCTAGCAATGGTACCCGATGACCGGATAGGTCGAATAATCGCAATCGCAACATTCAGAACCTACGTGAATATGGTTACCGTATAATTCATCTCTTTTGATCCCTGTGTTTAGGATGACTCAGGGTTAAACTGTCAACCCTGATGATATCATCCGAATCGTGCTCAACTCAATTAGTCCTGTGACTCCTCACTAGGACTACCCTGGCCAAGGTTTTGCTAAATTGAAACACGACTGTACACAGCTCCTAAACTGGAGTGGTCAATCCCATCTTGACACACGCACCGACAAGTCAAGTACTTGACTACACCCAGCAACCTTCCGTCACTGAATTAGAAATTCAGGTAGTCCAATGCCTAAGTGCAGTGAGTTGCTTGCAAGTCACCGTGGCGGTCTCAGGTCGGAGGGACATTTATACCCATATCCCATCGGAGCAAATCTTGACAGCAGAAATAGCTCCGGAGTTGGTCACGTTCAGTGCAGATGTACCATTACATCTCACCTGTATGCCATACCAGTGTCTCCACACTCTTTGTTATGAGGACAACCAACCCATATGGCACACAACGACCTATGCTCGATAAATATTGTCGTCCTTGGTAACAACATATCATTTGGTCGCGAACATGTTTAAGGACTAAACGACAAATCCTCCTTTGTCGAGTCTAAATAGTCCTAAGGACTTCACCACAACACAGGAGTTCATTAGAAGATGAAACATTTGTGATGAAAAAATATCAAAATAACTTTTATTTATTTATAATTCATGTACTAATACAAAAGGAGCACAACCGTCAACAGGCTGACGATTGGCTTTGGGACACTATTCCCAACACAACCATCCCCCCTCCTACCCATCATACCACTTTGGAGAAGTGCTTTTGAAAGGATTTATTCTCCCCCATTGACTCTTCCAACCATCCGATGTCAGGGTTTAAAACCACTCTAAATTCACCTTCCCTTCAAAAACCAACCCCAGCAAGCATCTTCCTCTGCACCTGGTAGTCAAGCAATGGTGGGAGCAGATCAAAAGAGCTGGATCCTGCTTCCACTGTGGAGATATTGGGCACCTCAAGAGTGCATACGTGAACAGACTCCATTACTTTCTTTGCAGGGATGCTGGCCACTCTTTTCGTCAATGTGGTGCCTACTCTCATCAAATGGATGCTCCCCCAATCAGGTCGGACTCTATTACGACTTTTATCCCTACAGAGGAGTTGCATGTTCGCCGCTTCAATGAGCTCCTGAACGCTCATGTAGCGTGATTTTTTTCGATCAGATCTGGTGCTCCACCCCCTGATGCCCATAGGGTTGCAGTGGCCCTAAAATATTTTTACCCATCCTTTTCTTGGGACCCCATCCCAGTGGGGTACAATGCTTTCTTGGTGACCTTCCTATCAAGAAATTTGCTGCTGTGAGCCCAACAAAAAAGGAGCTTGAATGACCAACTCTTTTATTTTCATGTACAGCCTTGGTCATATTGCGACAGTGCCACCCCTCACTATCTCCAATTCAAGGTGATGCTTGAGCTCTTTGGGGTCCCTCTCCATGCATGGGATCTGGAATCGGTGCACCGCATGATCACCAGATTTTTTCTTTTGAACCATGTTCCCACCTCTACGCTGGTAGATAGGGACTTATCCATCTTTGAAGCAGAGGTATTCTGTGAGGATCTTGCTGCCATTCCCCATTCAATCTCTCTTACATTGGGGGAAGCAAAGTATCGAGTGTGGATGAACATCAAGACTGCCATAGGGGGACATCCTTTGCTGTCCGAGGGGCCCTCTGTTCAACTCTTTCCCTAATGGTGCCTTTGCTTCATATCATTCTCTGAACTTGGAGCCCCCTTATCAGATGGCCGAAGAAGTGAGTGACTAGGTGGAACCTTTAGATCCCCTACCTCAAGTGCCATCTGAGTCTCCTCCCTCGGTTAACATGGCAGAGATCCAACCTTCGATGAGTGCTGCAATCGAGGAGGTGGTGCCTCCCTCACCACTCGATCCTCTGTATGAGGAGCGATCTTTGGATTGTTTGGAGGAGCCGGTCCTGTGCCAGCGAATAAATGACATTCCCCTCTGACACAAGATGCTAGGCCTCCACCCTTACCTCTGACCCTGACGGTTGATCCTACCGTGAACTAGCCCAAGCCTGAACCCAGTTCACCCCCAAATCAAGCAAAAATTTTTAATTTTTCTTGAGAGATCGAGGGGCTTGAGGTCTCTGATCACTAGTCTAATCAGATTATTTTGGAGATGATTGTCCCTGCATCCCCTATTAATGAAAACAAGTGCCAAAGCCTGACTGAATCCTTAGCGAGGTTCTTAGCCTTTGGTCACAAAAAAGCTTCTTCTTCCTCTTTGCTTGACATCTTGTCCCCCTTCTACAAGGTACCGGCTCATCAAGCTGATGTGGCATGTGAGGCACCGTCAGTTGGCTAGATCGACATTGTGGGGACCTCAGCCAGGTCATCCTCTTTCATGGATAGGGGCACTCAAGAAGAGGAAGATTCACCTATTAAGATCGAAGTGGTGTCTAGCCTTGAAACACCGGTGAACATTGACCCGTAGCATGTTAACTTGGACATTTCTCCTACTGCTTTTCACCTACAATAAAAGGACCCCTCATCCATATCTAGAAAGTCCTCACGAACTAAAGTCATTGGAGAAGTAAAGGATGCCACTGCCAAACTCCTCCCTCAAAAGAGATCCAAAAACCATTGAAGCTGTACTCCTCTGCTCTCTATCCCTCCTGCCCTCTAAGCTCCATCCCACCGAATGCCTTGGTAAGCCTTGGAAGGGCTTGTGGCTTTGAGTTATCAAGCGAGATAGCTTGTAAGATTGTCGACTTCTTGATCAACTTAGAAAAGGAAAAGTCTGTGAGGCTACCAAAGTAAAATATCCAGGACTTATTGGTTGGTCTAACTGAGTTTGGGTGTCTTTTGGTTGGAATGATGCTGAATCTAGGGTTTTGGTTTTGGGTAGTCTGATTGAGTATTGATTTTAGGTGCTATTCTACTGGTTATTGGCTGGCAGTTGTTTGGTTCTTTTGCTTCTTTAAAGTTGCAATCTTCTTATATTCTCTTACACTAGTATGGCTTGGATCTTTCCCCACCGACTTCTGTTGCTTTTCTATGCTTTAGAATATTGTTATGTATCTTACAGCTTTTATCCTTTATTGGCTTATTTGGTTGAGGTGGCTCCTCCCTGCTTGTAGTTTCTTCTATCTTTCATGTATGTAATCTCCTAGAATGTCCATAGCTTAGGTGTTGCAGAGAAAAGCCATGCAATTAAGGATTTCATTGCTTTGCATCATTTTGATATTATTTTGATTTAAGAAACCAAGGTGGCTTCCCCTTCGGTGGTCTTTCTGAAATCAATTGGTGGTGGCAAATTGGATGAATGGGAATCCCTTGACTTGGATGGCCTCTCTCTAGTGGTATTCTAATTGGTTGGACCTCAAGATTGTTCTATCTAAAAACGATATACAGGAAGACCTTCTCTCTCACTGTAGTGCTCCATTGCCGCCATTTGAATTTGGATCTCACCTTCACTGCTATCTACAGCCCTTATGAAAGAAATCTTAAAGATCTCTTCTTCCAAGAACTTGGGGACATCAGGCTACTCTCCCTTGGTCCTTGACTGGTGGGTGGAGACTTCAACATAACCAAGTCTGTGGTTGATCGCAAAGATGGTGTCCAATATATCTAGGATTACTTGATCTTTATGGACTTTATTTCAACTCTCAACTTAATAGATTTGGATTTGAAAGAAAGAGATTTCACATAGAGCAATGAAAAAGCGAACCCATCTTTGGCTGGACTTGATCGGTTCCTTCTCTCATTAGAATGAGAGATGACATTTTTCAATTTCAATTCAGAAGACATTACCAAGCAACACCTCTAATCATATCCCAATTTCGTTAGCTTGTAATTGTAGGTTCGTGCACTATTCAATTTTCAGATTTGATGCATGGTGGGCTCAAGAACCGAAGTTGGAGGGTATTATTCAAAACCAATGGAGAAGCATTAGATATGATGCAAATCCAGCGGTTGCTTCAATGCAAAATTTGAGGAAAGTCAGTGGTGCCATCAAGCTTTAGTCTTCTAAAAAGAGAATTTGGAATAAGAAACTCAAGAAAAAACTCATCCATAATATAAATCTTCTAGAGAAAAAAAAAGGAGCAAGTGCCCCTATCCTTTGGAGAGTTATCAACCAAGAGAATTCTAAAAAGTTCTCTTAATGATATGTGCCACAAGGAAGAGATTTATTAGAAATAAAGGGCTAAGATTCAGTGGCTCAAAGAAGGAGATGGAAACATAATATTTTTTCATAAAATGACATCGGATAAGAAGAGAAGAAATTTCATCACCTCACTATTCGAAGATGAGATTGAATACCAAAGTCATAGGGACATTACATCTAAGCTTCTGAACTTCTACAAATAGTTGTTTGGTACGACATCCTCTCCTAATATCTCTATCAACTGACAGTTATTGTATGACTCTGAGGAACCGAACCTAGTGAAGTTAGACAGTACATTCTCTCTAGATGAATCAAAAGAGTAGATTTCTCTTTTGACAGTCTCAAGGCTCCTGGACTAGAGGGCTTCTCCATGATTTTCTTCAAAAAATTCTGGAATCTTGTTAGTGATGATTTTCTTGTTCTCTTTGAGTTTCACAAAGGCACTCTCGATCTTGAGAGATGGAGCTATGCTTTCATTTTTCTTATCCCAAAGAAGGAAGGAGAGTTGTCAGTGCATGATTTTAAACCGTTTAGCCTATTGAATTGTGTCTTCAAAATCATCACCAAGATATTAGCTAATCATTTAGCACCGGTGCTCCATCAGCTTATCGATAATGCCCAATTGGCCTTCATCAAGGGGTGCTCTATTGTGGAAAGTTTTATAAGTATGCATAAGATATTGGCTTATTGCAAAAAATCAAGTTTGAAAGGTATTATGTGCAAGTTGGATTTTGAAAATATATTTGATAAAATCAACTGGAACTACCTCCTCTCCCTTCTCGAAGCTCGTGGTTTTTCTTGTAGATGGGTTCAGTGGATCCGTTCTCTTCTCTCCTCTGCTTCAGTTGTAATCTTGTTAATGGTTTGCCAGGAAGATGGGTTAAATGCAGGCAGAGGTTAAGGCAAGGTGATCTATTGTCGTCGGCTCTTTTCATTCTTGCTGCCGATGTGCTATGTAAACTTCTTAAGAAGACTGAAAATTGGGCCAGATGAGACTTTTCAAAGTATTAAAAGTTTTTAATTCGCAGCTGACACCCTATTTTTTGTGCGGGAAAAAAAGACAGTCTGATTGCTGCCAAGGCAATTTTGTTGGGCTTCGAAGGTACATCTAGACTAAAGATTAACTTTCACAAGAGTGTGATGGTATGCTTAAACATGGAGGACTAGGAGGCTGAATTTTTTACGGCATTTATGAATTATTCTAGAAGCATGTTACCTATCAGTTATCTTGGTTTGCCTTTGCATGATCGAAAACTTTCTAAACATTGTTGGATACCTCTAATCGAAAGGATTGAAGCCAGACTAGCCACATGGAAAGAAAGATTTCTATAGAGGCTGACCCTCATCAACTCAGTGCTTACTACATTACCAAGTTACTTTATATCTATTTTTAAGTTGCCAAAGTGGGTCATTATAAAAATTGATCAATTGAAAAGGGTATTCCTTTGAAAAGGGAAGGACAAGATAAGCGATTTCTATTGTCTCACTGATTAGCATTTTGTTTGTGAGTCTATTGAGCAAGGGGATTTGGGTGTCAAGAATTTTGAGATGATGAATATTGCTTTGCTTTCAAAATGGGCTTGGAAATTCATCTCTGATTCTTCTAACCCTTAGTGGCGACAAGTTAAAGCAGCCTAATAAGAAAATTTTCTAGATTCTCCTAAGTTCGGAAGGATGTGAGCAAAAGCTTGAGTGTTTTTTGAAGCTATGTCAAATTCAACCTAGGTGATAGAATAGAGATTAGATTTTGAAAAGACTCCTGAGCTAGACCGATCTCCTTTATTGACTTATTCCAAAACCTCTACACAAGGGTGCCTTCTCATAATTGCTCTGTTAAATCTCAATGGTCAGTACGATCACTCTCTCAGAGGATCTCTTACTTTGATCCAGTCGGATCAACTGGATGCTTTGAATGCTATTCTTCGGAACATCAGACCATTGAGGGTTGGAGACACCCCTTCTTGGAAGCACTCTCAGATAGGTACTTACACAGTGGATTTTTTTTATAATTTTTTTAAACAACGATGGATTATTCTGCCCAAATCAAAAAATTATTTAGAAAGCTACTATACCAATGAAAGTCAAAGTTTTCTTGTGGTTGGCTATTAAAAACAAAATCCACACGGGAGCCCATCTCGCCAAGAAGGATTGGATGATTAGTCAAGGCTGTTCACTCTGTAGAGCAAATAAAAAAATGGTTCGTCATCTTTTCGTCAACTGTCCATTTACAAAAAGCTTGTGGAATGCCTTGAAGATCCAGCTAAGAATTAGAGGATATCCATCGATCTTTACTGACCTCTAGACCATATGGAGAAGGAAGAAATTCTCAGCATCATTAAAGAAGCCAGCTAACCAATTGATTGCTGCCTTATGTTTGAAGGTGTGGTTAGAGAGGAACAACAAAATCTTCTTGAATAAGAGGGTGTCAATTTACTCTGTCTTGCAAAGAATCTTGTCTAAGTTTCATCTATGAAAAAACTTTTGTTCCAACTCTGACATTGCAGCTCATGACGTCTTATGGAGGGATGTATCGAGGCTGGTATCTATCTCAGCGATTCTCAATTGAAGGTGTTGAAGATAAGATTTGTGAGAGGTCGAGTTTTGAGGTTGGAAGCCTCTCTACATCATCAGTTGATTCAAGAGCTAACCTTATCTTTGTTTATTCTCTAAAACTCAATTTGGATTGTTTGTCTGTCCATTTTTTGTTCACTTGGTTCTTTCCCGATTGTAGTGCTCTTTGAACTTCTTATTGTCTTTGTATATATTTAATCAATAATAACTAGGTGGCAGATCTTCTGCTTCCCTTTCACTCAAAAAAAAAAAAAAAACACATGGGGCTGGTAAAGACTTCCTAAGATGGTTTTAATCCTTTCCGAAATTTATATTGGACGGTTCTACTATTACAATGTTAGACCAAGAAAACCAAACTTGCTTGGAGATAACTTTTATGAAGGAAATTATGATAGAAAATTGGCCAACATAAGATCCATTACAACTTTAAGGATTTAGAATTTCAACCAATTAAAATTCCTCCTAAAGCACCGTCAACCTTGGGGAATCTAAAGACCTACAGAGAGCAAGGGAGGGATGCACATTTAGTCTCCTGGATGGCCCAAACATCACAATCTGTAGTCATCACTAAATCTCTAATAGCTCTCCTTTCAGGAGGCTGCCCTAGCCTCGTATTATCTAAGAAATAATTAGAATTGAGCTTACATAAGCACTAAACACCATAGATAATCAGCAGTAAAAGAGCATATATCATAACCATAAAAACAAAGTACCAAGCATAAACAATAGCCGCACTAATATTCTCCGTGCAATGAACATAACCCTAATACAGAATCAACTGAGGAAGAGACATTAAATAGATGAACACCACCAGACACAATTCCATTATATAGACCCACAGATATTCCAATGACATGGCTGACCAGTTCAAGGAAGAACATATTAATAACCAAACTAATCTAATTGCTACATAAAGTTGATCACGAGTGAAGTCATAGTCCCAAAATCTTGCCAATCCCTCAACATCAAAAGAAAAAAAAAAAAAAAGAAAAGAAAATCTGACCAATATAATATTAATTCTCTACTGGTGACCTTTAGCTTGACACCAAGTGGGAACATGATCGTGCTACTTATTGTGGTCCAAAAAGCTTTAGTCGCACAATGTGGTGGTTGGCTTGGCAATGTCCAACAGTATTTGGTGGAACAGCCACGTTTAGGCTATTATTTTAGGTTGGCCCTTTTTTAACTTTTTTAATTCCATGGTCTGGTGGGAGCCCACCCACGAGGAGAGATGCTAGTTGGCGTGGCATGCTCGGTTGTTGCCAACCTTTTGGATCCCCACCGTACCAATTAACAATGAAAAATAGAAGGGTGGTGCAGTACAAAAAGGTGTCCGGGTTGTATCTTTCGTGCTGGAATGATCGATTTTTTTATGATGTTGACCGTTGGATCGCCTCTGCATAAATCTGGAAACAATAGATTTCATTAATCAATCTGCACATATCGCAAAGTAGCTATCCAATGCAAAGGAAGATGAATCCGTCTTTCTTGCGGAAGATGCATCCCCTAACCGACAGAAGAGGGCCTCTTATGCAAGGAAGCCGTTGGGGAACAAAATAAATATGGGTAGCTCCAGCCGCTAGAATTTGAACCATGTGTCCTTTTTTTTGGCTTTTTTTATGAGCTGGAGATCAAGAATATGAAATAAGTCACGAAGCATTAAAAAATAAAATCTTGTGATTATCTTTAAGCAAAGAGAATCTTAAGGGTAGCATTAGTGTGCCAATGCGCTGGGCTTTTGAATGAGACCAATATATGTTCCTATTATGTTTTTTTAGGCCAAAATTTATTTTTTTCTTAGCTAGACTGATAATTGATGACTTCATGAAATATGAAGTTAAATTCAAGAGCACATCCCCGAAATTCTTTTTTATCTTCCATTATTGTGAGCATCCTCTGGCTTTAATGCTGCAGACTAAATCAGTTGTCACAATATAAAGCCTGGTGCCTTGAAATCACTTATATTTTATTTTCATAAAATATGAAAAATGGTTTGTGCAGCCACAGTACAAAAATATGAGATTTAACAGTGTTAGCTAAAGAAAGTAGTCAAGAAAATCAATAACCGTTAGTTCAATGGGTTGGCATCTCTTTCTAAGAGCTTGTCCGCTTCTTATCACACAAAAAAAAAAAAAAGAGTGTTCAAATCCCGGATATTTCTTAAAAAATAAAGATAAGCAAGGGAGAAATTTGGTTTCAAGAGCGTGGATCTTCTAGTTTAACAATGAAATGATATATGTTACATTTAAGGAACATCTTTTATGATGATTTCTTACAGATTTGTGGATTGTGTTTTTGTCACATACTTGCAATTGCTTATGGATGTTATTGAAAATCTTTTTTTTAACCCTCTAAATGAAAGAACTGGATCTTTCGAATGTATCCTTGGACTCAAAGCAAATAGATTTTCTTGGCAAATCCTTGGTGAATCAAAGAAAAATTACCAGCAATCACCTAGCATATGTAAGCTCTCTTGCTGAAGTAACTGATAAATATCCGAAGCATGCAAGTGACTAGATTCTATGTCATGTTTCATACCATCAACTTGTGGAAGCTTGATTAACTAATCATGACTCACTCTCACACAAGCCATGTGGTTGTTGGTTTTTGATGAAATTATGATGTGGTTTTCCACCATCCAAGGACACTCTTTCGATATTATAACTTGTATTTTGTAATATCAACAATGAAAGATGTGCGTGGTACATGTTTTCCTCATAATGGGTTCTTCAATTCTTTTGGCTTCCTTGTACATGAAAGGTGAAGTGCTGTACCCAAATTTCATCGTGACTTAGGATAGCTTGTTAGTTGTCGAGATCCCCATTTAGAACCCTGATGGTCTCTACCTGCCATGTGTTTGGTGTATAGGAAAAAAAATTGAGGCAATGTTGGTTAGAGGGAGTGGACTCTAAGAATAGAAATAAGTACCTATCATTCCAACTATTTATTTGGAGGCAGTTCCATTTCCTTTCCAATTCCATGGGACAATGAGAATCTCCTCATTTTCCAAAATCCAATTCCTATTTTTAGGATTCAAATCCTATTTTAATTCCAATTCTAATTTAGATTACAAATCAAATGTCTTTTCATTCCGATTTTCATTCCAATCCACTCTGATTTTGATTTTGATTCCGATCACGAACTAAATATACTCTTAAAGCTATCACTTTGTCAAATAAGATAGGATAGCATGAGGTCTCATGTCTGATCTTGATATTTTAATCCAAAGTTCTAATTCTATGCACGTAGGTAATTTTTGTAGAAATCAGATTATATGTAAGTCAGTCCATCATGATCTCAAGATATTAAAATATGCTTCGGTGTCACTTCCCTCTAAAGTATATGCTGTCTAAATCTCACTTCCTCTTGTTTGTTCTGCCATTTGAACTGCTGACTACAGTAGCCACAAGCTAAGAATGCTCCTGGACCATCCTTGGTTGATGTCCAACAGTAGCCTAAGTGAAAAAGGAAGCCAACCGTATCTCCTTTATTGATGGTGGATAATCTCCTTTTCCCAGTTTGGTGGGTTCAGCCGATCCCATTATTGCTAACATTCACCGTGGAAAGTGATGAAAAAGTGTGAACTAAATTATTTGTTGCACTGCTTTCTCAAAAAACTATTTATCATGTCATCTCAATTGCATGAAATGTACTAGCCCCCATGTTAGTCATCCATGGACACAAATATAAACATTTTTGCAGCAATTTTGCCTTTCAAATTTCGACTAGGATCCAAGAGGAGTAAAACAAACCAGTGATGCGTACAGATAGAAATTTGCCTGACAACTATTTACGCCACTGAAAGTTGAGTTACATTGAAATCAATTCTGTCACCACATTTGCATTCCAAATAATGAATGCAAGCAAAATTAATATTTTCCCATTCATTTGCACCATACATTTATATCAATCATTGTACAAGAAAACAATATGGATTACCAATCTGAAAAGAATAAAAAGAAAGAAAGAAGTAAGAAGATGATCATCCACTTACCACACTCAGGACTCAGCTGATGCGCTTGTGAGGTAGGTGTTTGAGGGCTTCCATCAAAGTGTTCCTGAGCCTACCCAAATGAGGCCTGACATCTTGGTTATCCAAGTACACAGACTTGAGTGCATCCCACCCCCGTCCGCGGATTTTGGAGGGGTTTGCCAGCACGGGGTGATCCCTGGGGTATTGCTCACTGAGCGTGCTCTCATCCGCCTGAATTCTATACTCCAAGTACTTGAGCTGCAATTCCTCTGCGGGATCCTGGAAGGTTTCTTTAATCAGCCACTCCAGCCCACCCATGGGAACCACCTGAATGACCACAGCCCCTGCAGGGAGGAACACCATGTTGGTGAGCCCTGCTCCATGGACCCCAATCATCACATCTGCAGAGTTCACCAGCCTCGCAAACTTCGCCACATCGGTGTGCATGTCGGCCTGGCCGATCCTCACCTCGAACCCCAAGCTCATCGCCATGTCCACCATCCCCCCCTCATTCAAGAATCTTCTTGTCTTCTTACGCGATATGATCAAGAGCCTCGGCCGCCTCCTTATGTCCCACTCATCTTGTGGAGGGGTCACGTTTGCTCTCTCTAGTCCATATGCCTTCCTCAATACTGCTTTGAAATCCACAACGGAGTACCCCATAGGAGACCTCGAAGAGTCCACGCCTAACACCTTGTGGAAGCTTGGCCCCATGATCATCCGAGGGAAGCAGCGGATACTCTCTTGGTCACTGTCCACGTCGATGATCTCGTAGTTGGAGAGCTGCCGGAAGATTAAGATGAATTTGTTCACCCACCAAGATCTGAAGTCGGACATCAGGAATTGGACTTCACCATGGAATTGGTGAGAGCTTATGAAGAGGGGGACTAACACATCGGTGAAGTCGTGGAAGAGGTTGCCGGTGAAACCTCCAATAGAGAGGATCATGGCGGGGATGGAATGGTTTTTGGTGCATTCAGGAGGTGGCTGATGGCTGGTTAATGGTTTCAATGACCATTCTTTTACGTTGGCGCTGGCTACGGGATCATTCTTTCGAGCATAGGGCTTCATCTTCCTTTCTTGCTTCAGCGAGGTAGGGCGGATGAAGACAGTGCGGGAGCTTCCATGCACCCTGATATCACCTTCCGCTTCGCAAGTATCAGATCTCTTGCTTGTTTCGTAGCATATTGGTTTGCCCGTGTGGACCACAGTGCTGTTTTCTTCATCATCTTCCTCCTCTGCAAATAAAAATTATTAGTTCAACTTTAGGACAAAAGGTTGTCTGAATAATTGGAAAGGTCTCCAACTTTGAGAAACTTTTTCTTTCTAAGAAAGATTACAGAGTATGTAAGAATTCAATGATTTTGTGAATAATTCATAGATTGTTTGCTTTCTATTTTTAAGAAATATTACATTATTTGCTTATCGTCGCCGAGCAATAGCTAGCTAATTCTTGAGACTTAGATTGTGGACAGTAGTGGAATTTGTTTGGGGAGAAAGACAATTGTCAGCGTTTATTGTTATTGCTGGATTGTTTCTCACCTGCACTAGTGTTTATAACTACAACAAAATGTTACACCTTAGTGCATATCTGTGTCTTTTCTTTTTTTCCAAAATTATTTCTCAACTTCTGGCTAATTCTTTTCATTAATTTTCTTGACTCTTGAAGAATTTCCAATGAGTAAATCTACAATGGAAACTACCTGGTAGAGTAGGCTCCCCATTTTCGTCTGTGACCATCTTAAGATTTGCCTGTGTTGGTGCCATTAGTTTCAAGGATACCTGTGAATTCCCTGCAAGAGTAATAGTCACAGTTAATTAAAGATCTCAAGAAGGACTAGAGAGAGTTCCCTCAAATGAAAGAACTAGAGAGAGAGAGACTAGACCACATGGTGATGAGCCATAGCGAGCCTTGATGAGAGAGAGGATGCAGAAGGAAAGGATCATGGACACTATGATGGAGACATTCCCTATCCTCCAGGGCTCTGCCCTGCCGAAACTCCTCAGAGGCTTCATTCCAATTTCCTCCTTATTTCTCTTTTCCTTCCCACTCCCTCTTAAAGTCTTCAACGTTGGAGTCCTTATACCAAGGTAAAGGGACAGCCCTTTTCATTATGTGTTTATTTTAATAAGGTGATAACACCTTTTTCCTTTTTTTTTTTTTTTTTTTCGAAACGGGATTCCATAGCCACTTCCAAACATCTACAATGCACCCATTTTTTTCTTAGCAACTATTTTATAAAGAAGTCCAATTATTTAAAAAAAAAAAAAGCTCTTATATAAACTTTGTTTGTTAACACTAATTATAACTTTGTTGATCGCATGCGTGTTAAATAGTATAAGGAAATTCCTAGATCCAAGTTTTGTTGTTGTGGTCTACAAGATCTCTCTATGAAATGGAGGTGGATTTTCTTCCAACCGAAAAATATTAAAAAAGGGTAGATGGATTCCCGCTTTTGTTTTTAATAAATTAAGGGTTCTCACTGTTTTCCCTTACAAAAGGAAGGTAAAAAAGCCTATCAAAATGGTTATTACTTTAGATATTAGCCGATAGTTAAATGATCGTACACCTCCTCCGCATAAGAAAAGGTACTCGGTTGGAACATCCGAGCGTTGTTTCCAAAGTGCTCAACTTAATCCAGACAATTCTAATTGGTACTGCTCTCTTTATTATATTCAAAATTCCCTACATTTTGTTTTTTTTGATGGATTTAATTGCCGATTTCTTTGACAGCCACACTAACTATAAATGATAATTATCAAAGTAAGCCAAAATTTTAAGTCATTTGAAATATTAAGAACACCTTTCTTTGTGTATAAATATTGTTACTGACCTCAACTTGGCCTAGAAATGGTAATAATTCAGTGCATCGATCATACTTGAGTTGTTTGACTTTACTTGTGCGAAAAATAATAATAATAAAAATCTGTCATTATTCTTAGACACATTCAATGACACGTCTGTTTTAAAAGGACGCCGTAGTTGGTAAGAATTTATTATTAGAAAGGAGCGAAAGGTTTGACATGTTCAAAAGTTGGAACATTGAGCACGAGCCAGATTGGTGAACTTAGAAGGATCACCTACTGGGACATACTCCCGGTATTCCAACACCTGGTTACTATTTTAGTTTAAATCATCACTCATATTCAACAGCATTTAGAAGGGATTTCTAATAAATATACTTGTTAAAAAATGATAAGGTATCTTGAGCGCAATTATTATTAAAAAATAATAAGTCATCTTTCCTTTTGGAACTGCACTTCTTTATACATGTCTTTCCGAGGTTATGACACCTTAACCAATTCTTCCATTCAATATATATATATATATAAGCTAATATTTGTTAGAATTTCTCTTTTGCTTATGGCATGAAACCATCATGATGGTTTCATGCCATGGCTATTTAACTCTGTGAGAGTATAAAATGATTGTTGGCGCATCAACAGAACATACAACAATTAAATGCAGAGTATGCTCTGACTTGGCGTCTTGCATCAAATATAGCAAAAGATAAAAAAGGACTTGGGAACATCAATCTATCGTAATCTTTGGTATCTGAGTCAACACAATTAGCTGGGTGTATTGTGACCTTTCAACGTATGTTACAGCTAAAGCTAGGTGTATTTTGACATTCCAACGCATGTTACAGCTAAAACAAGCTACCAGTCTGAACCAATTGTAGAGGTCCTGGCCGCGGTTGATGGCCAACCTTCTACCTTCGAAGAAAAATGTGTTAATCATGTGGATTTCTTTAGGCTTGCGTGATGTATCTGTTCTCTCTATGAAATGGATGACAGCCTCTTCTTCTTCATGGATCACATCAAATAATTATCATGATATATATATATATATATATATATATATAATGATGATGATGATGAGAGAATGATCTTCTATTTACAACTTGAAACCTTTCAAGTCTTCTATTTTTCCCCCAGAATACTATGATTTTTCAACACCTCTTAAGATTTGAATCCGGGCCCATTCACTCGGTAAGATGGGTGCCGGTGCGACCAGTTGTTGGCAACATCATTTTTCCTCTTATATTTGTCTATTGTGTGCATACTTGTTTGGCTTTAATCTGACTTGGCTCTATAATTATTTATTTGAAAATTACACAAATGAACTCAGAAAAGTTAGACCGTCCAAGCTCAATACAATAAATAAATGGTGCGAAGCTCCTTTCCCAACAGTATTACGAATGAAAATAAAGTAGATGATGTTGATGCTGGTGATGGTGATGCTACCCATTATACCATTTGTTAAAAGAATTGAAATTAGGTAGCAACAATCTGAACGAATGGCTATCTTTTTGTGTGTATGCAGACACAGGTACTGAAGGAAAGGAATAAGAGACAATGTACCAATTATGCGTTTGGGGAGCCGCGTGAAAGAACCTTGGCAAACCAAAGTCCTGTCGACCTATTTGGAGTGCAAATATCGGCATGAATTCTACCCAGACAGTTGAGTATATATATGATACATCAGCAAGACTAACAAATATAAGATGCAGATAAACAGATTTTTAAATGGAGACAAAATGGAAGAGTTCTTTATGATGATAAATATTTTTTGAGGAAAAAATTAAAAAGAATGCAATACGATGACTTTCCGGAGGTCACATATTCTAGTACTACTCCCGTCATAGCACATTTAGATGCAGAGCTCTGATGGAATCCGATGCATTAGTGCTGCTATGATCACACCCATGACAGTAAATATTTGAAAAAAAAATGAGTAGCTAAATGTTTATTATGATGGTTCTGCCGCATGTTTATCATCAACTCGGTTCTGCTAGCCTTTTTGTTCTGTGGTTGCCTGGGTCCCCCTCGGCTGCTCTGCTTTGATCTTGCTGTTGATACTAAAGACAGTGGTTTCAAGTTTCCACCTAATTGAATGTCCGCTCTTCTAGATGCACATGCTGATGAGAAAAGGAACCGGAAGGGCTCTACAAAGGGATTATAAATTCACCACCTAAAGTGCACCGACACCACCTGTTTCTTCCATTGCTCTACTCCAAGAGGCAGGTCATGAAAGCTCTGGAGGCATCTTACATAGCCATATGTCCTTCTAAAACATGATTGCTAGCTAACTCAATTGAATGCATCAATCAATCCAAGTACCAAATTCCAGAAGATCCATCAGCCCAAAAAGGGATGGCATTTTTTTCTAATCCGATCTAATCCTAATAGGATTGGTTTTGTCGGACCCAATTAAAAGATGGGGCAAGCATGGGTTCCAAAAAAAAATATCCAAAATGGATTCGAGTTAGATATATATATATATAGATATATATATATATATATGTATGTATCTATATATATATATATATATATATATGTATCTATATATATATATATATATATATATATATGTATCTATATATATATATATATATATATATATATATATATGTATGTATCTATATATATATATGTTTATATCTATATATCTATATATATCTTTATATGTATCTATATATATATATGTATGTATCTATATATCTATATATATCTTTATATGTATCTATATATATATATGTATGTATCTATATATATATATATATATATATGTATGTATCTATATATCTATATGTATGTATCTATATATCTATATATATCTTTATATGTATCTATATATATATATATATGTATGTATATATATATATATATATGTATATATATATATATATGTATGTATATATATATATATATATATGTATATATATATATATGTATGTATATATATATATATGTATGTATATATATATATATATATATATATATATATATA
>NC_025999.2:91185982-91376341 GCF_000442705.2 Elaeis guineensis
AATTTCAACATTGAAATAATCAAACTCATCAGACTAAATGAAAAGAAAATAAGCATTAAACAATATTTATGTAAATACTCTATAGAACCATAATACATCATTGATATTTTGTAGAGTATAAAACAATCATACTATCAAAACAAACTATATCTTTCTCCTCATCTTTGTTCTTTACTATCTGAAATTTTGAGCATGCAAATCTCAAATATAAAAAAATCAATTAAATTAAAATTAACTAAACAAACATGAAAAGACTCAATACTTACAAAAAAAAGTTGATAGAAAAAAAAATATGTTTGCTAAGCAAATAGAAAACAAAATCAACAAAGTTATCTAAAAAATATCACCACCATCAGCTTCCTCCTCATCAACCTCATCATCAATAGAGTTAGATAATCCATCATCCAATGAGCTTGAAGTCGGGGTTCCATCAGTACTTCCTAATGTATCCAATCTCCATTCATATATTCATATGATCAAAATAATAAAAGATAAATAAGTAGTCCATAACATAAGAGTACAAGCAATAAAAAAAATTAAATAGTATACAAAAATAATTACCCAAGAAAAAGCTGGTAGCACGCATCCAATCTTCAACACAAATCAAAGCTTGAACCATCTTTGATTTAAGTGAGCTTCTCCAAGGATTAATCATCTTTTTTTCAATGCTAAAGATTGATTTTGATGCAACTGTAGAGATTGAGATAGTCAAAAGATTACGTGCCATCAATGCAAGCACTAGATATCTTGATGAATACTTATACCAATAGTTCAAAACATCAATTTCATTATATATATCATACTCACTGCATTCTTCCAAATATATGTCAAATTAAGACTTTTTAAATTGAGTATCAGATAGTTGGCTCATAAATTATTAGTAATCACTAAAGTCGGCATCATCATCATGAATTCCTATTGAAGAACTTAAACCAATTGAAGATCCAATACTAGATAAAATGGTGGGAGTATTTCTTCTATACTCATCAAACAAATCATAAAGGGTTGCCACAATCGTTTTTATATGCACTTTAGCACTCTCACCATAAAGCTTAGTGAAACAATAACTTACAAAATGTCCCTTATAATGGGATCCAATATTGCCATACAAGACCAAACCAAATTATATTCAACCCAATACTTATCAAATTTTTGAAATATATCATCAATCATGTTAGACATAAAACTGTATGGATCTTTTTTTGCTTTCAACAAATGAGTATGAATCTTCCATACCCCTTTGAATTTAGTACCAGAAAATATGTATGTTACTTTATAAAATACTTTTAAAAATCTATGAAGCATGCTTACTTTTTTTCATTCCTCTTCAGAAAGTGCAAACTTAACATTTTTATCTATTTGTGTCCAGTGCTGTAACACATTCTTCAAATAAAGTGCATAATCAAGTTATGTCAAATTTCATCTCACACAGACATCACAATGCAATTTCTTCTCTGTATTCAATTGAAAACTCTTAGTAGCAATTTCATAGAACTTCTTTTCTCAAAAAACTAATTTTTTAATATACTTGATTCCATTACAAATTTTAAAAGTCACATCTTTAATAATGTTGAAACCACACTGCATAATGAAATTTAAAATATGGCAACAACAACGAATCTGGAAAAACTTACCATCATATATCAAAGAGTTTTTTATAAGAAATCGATATTTAAAAAAGTTAGTCATAAAATCATTATAAGATGCATTGTCCAATATGATGCTAAAAATTTTATTATCTATTTTTTATTAAGCCAAGTACAATGCTACCTCATCTAATATAGATAATCCATCAAAAGGAGGAATTAAGGTCTTAAAATGGATAATTTTCTTTTACAATTTTGAATCACTATCAACCCAATGAACGGTAATACAAATATATTTATCAATTGTGTGCTTAGATTTTCAATTATCAAAAGTCAAACAAATTCTATTAGGAGCTTTCATCAACTCTTTTTGGACAAGTTCTCTCTTTTTCACATAATAGGAGAATAAATCTCTTCTCGCAATATGCCTACTTATATTCTTAAATTTGAGACAGTTTACTGACATAAAGTACTAAAGGCAAGCTCATCTACAATGGTAAAAAGATATTTTTCAGCCATCAAAAAAGTGATAAGTGATTTATGAGACTCTTCATGATCAAATTTATGAATTTTTATCGATGTGCTTCCATCATCGAAAGTATGAGCTTTAAGTATATGTTGCCTAATATCTTCATTTCTTTTTTTAGGACATCTTTTTTTATCACACAACAAATGAGAAGTTCCTTTGTTAAAACTAGCTACAAATAACCTCTTACAATACTTGCATTTGGCCTTCACTTCATCATTTTCTGTAATCCTCTCTATGTCATTCCACACTTTAGAATTTAACTTTCGATGCTTAGGACTGTCATACTCATTATATCCATCTTGTACATTTATAGATTCCATGCTAGCTGATGCATTAGCACTAGCCACTGGCGTTGAAATTCTATATTGCATGATATCTAAAAATAATAATAAGAAATATAATAAAGTGGAAGAAGGGTTGGAAAATAAAATAAAAGCAAAAATGAGACATAGAAGATGTGTTCTAATAAGGATCACTAAAGTAGTCCAATCTCAAATCTTCTTCAAAGTCTCAAAAAAATTTATAATAATTAAAATGGGCCACATAATTTGATTCAAACTGATATTTCAATAAAATAATTTAATATCCAAATCTCAAAATCAAAATCCATCAGAGCAATATTAATTAGCACACGATATATTGATATTCCAAGTAGATTTTCAAGAAAGAAGTTCTCGGACTCATCCATTAGCTATTCAGTTGATTAATTGGCATATGATCAAGATTTGGGATCAATATAATTAATCGCACTTATCTGACGAAGCCGACATCACTAGCTAAGAGAAGATGGGGAGGTAGGGAGGACGTCAAGGCCCAGGAGGCAGAGAGGAGGTGGGAAGAAGAGGTGTGGAGGTGTGAGGAGGAAGCACGGAGATGTGAGGAGAAAGCATGACAATGGTGAGGAAAAGTCCTAGCCTAGTTGGGACTCGAGAAGAGCCGAGCATGCCAAGGTAAGAGGGAAGGCAATGCTCGAATACGAGGTGGTAGTCGACGATGATGGTGAGGAGCTCGATGGTGAGGTGGAGCCAGCAGTCAGACCAGATGCAGGAGCCAGCCTCTGTGGAAGTAGTAGAAGACCAGGAGATTGGGGCCATCGATAGGGTGGTGAGGTGGTAGTAGGGTTTGTAGAGGTAGAGGTGGAGGTTGCGACCTCACGAGTGGTGCACCGATGTCAAGGAGTCGAGAATCGAGGATGGGGATGGGCTACCTGAAGCAACAAATCGAAAATTAGGGTTTAAGACTTGAGAGAGTCAGCACTCAAGATTCTCGAGAAGAAGAGGAATAGGACTCTTGATCCTGAGTCTGGGGAATCAAGGACGGCTTACAAGTTACGGCCCTTATGGAGCATATGATATGGGCTACAGGCTATGGGTACGGGCTATGGGTGTGGGCTATAAGATCCCTTTTAAAGTTAATCCGGGTCGGGTCAATATAAATTCGAGCCTGGCCAGTTTGAAAATTCAGGCACTATTTTTAAGCCTAGCCCGACCTGCTAAGCTGAAAAATCATAGCTCTAGCCCATATTAAGAGGACCGAGCTTGAGCAAGTGGCCCGAGTTTTAAGCAACTCTAAGCCGAACCCTAGATGAGCGGCAGCCTAACAGCTCCCCACCCTCCCCCAACACCCTGACGGCCAACACCCCAACCCTAGGTCCCTAGCGGTGGCTTGACGGGTCCCCACTCGACACCCCTCTCCATCCTGGCATCCAAACCCTAATGGTGGCCCAGCGGAAACTTGTGGTGGACAAAGAGGGTGCCAACGGTAGCGAGGAAGTGACGAGAGCTTGCTCTAGCTTGGTGATGCACTAGGACCGTGCTGGTGGTGGAGAGAAAGTGGGATCGGAAGTTCATTTAGGGAAAGTGGCAGCTAGGGTTCTGTTCGCCACTTCATTGGATCGAGCATCGTCAACTGGAGGAGGCACCGTCGTCGCTCGGGGGAGGCGCCATCGTCTCAGCTTCTCTATTCGATCGCTCCAAGCCTCCTACCTCCAGCCTCTCACCCGATTAGGTAATTAAAGTAAGATTTTTTTTCCCACATAGTTTGATCATTTTTTTGTTTTTTTTTTTTTTTTTGCTTTATCTTCTTTTTGATCAGAGATTGGAGAGGCTCGGGATTTTTGATCGGAAGAGATGGAAGATGGATTTTGGGTATTCTCGACCCAAACCAACCATCCCCAGATCTCTATTTTGCCCGATCCAATCTGACCTGAGATGAGTACGGGGTAGATATGAGTATGGATTTTTATTAAACAGGATGGATACGGATTGGTTGACCTGACCTATACCCCACCCATTGCCATCCCTAAATCGAAAAGTCTAGGAACTTCTATGAATGAGTGCCTTACTTCTATAATATATGCTCTCATAACTGGCTTCATCTAAAATCATCTTGAAATATCTTCACCAAAAGTTACCAAAGAGAGCAAGATTCATATCTTTTAAATTTTTAAACACCGAGTCTTCCCTATGTAAGGCCTGATCCATGGATTGGCCTTAAAATTCAAAATAGGCCCAAAGAGTTATTTTGCATGACTTTTAAAGCATCCGACAAAAAAGGGCTTGCACACGTGAATGAGGGAAGGAAGAGGGGACCTAGGGCATGCAAGTTTAGCAAAAACCTTTAGATTTTTGCCTCTAAATTGTTTCCATTGCCCCCTAAAAACTATACCACGAAAGGCCTCTCCATCACTGTCGATCCTCATCATGTTTCCTTTGATTTTTCAATCGAAAGACTTTCTTGGATTGCTGTGAGATCTTGCAGGAAATTGAGGTAAAGGGCCTCAAATCCTTCTCTCCATTTTTTTTTGACCCTTCAGCCATCATTGCAGCAAATTTGGACCAATGAGTCACCGAAAACTTAGAGGTTAGAAACTCCAATGTTCAGCATAAGTCCTTTACTTTCTCTCTTGTTTTTCCATCTCTAGCAATCATCAAAGGTTGCTGAGGCCACTACCGCCCTCCCTGGGTACTATGAAGCCTCATGACGATAAGTTGCTGAGGCCACTACTACCCTGCCTGAGTTCTATAAAGCCTCATGATGACATTTTGGCTGTTGACTAATGAGCTACCCCATGTTTTGGACCAAAATTCTTTATTTTGTTCTTTTTTTTTTCGTGCATAACACTATTAGTTACTGTTATTGCCACTACTGTAGCCATCAAGGGTCACTGCCACCGCGGTGGTCACTGCCATGGGCCAGTACTATGCGTTGCTAGCCATGTTCTTGGAGAAGAGAGAGCAGAGCTCTCTCCTGTGTTAAGGAAAAAGATATTTTTATCTCTTCTTTCTGCCTTCTCTCTCCTTTTCTCTTGCTCTCTCTGTCTCTTCTACCTTTTCTCTCCTTTCTCTTCCATTCTCTCTCTAGTTGGTTAGAGGGGTTGAGTGAAGGCATTAAAGGGCTTAGTGATGGACCCTGGTGGACTTCAATAGAAGGTTTAATTTCTAATATCTATTATATAATTTTCTTTTGATGTTTGGGTTGATTTTGTAGAGGAAAAGTTATCTATGCAAGAAAGTTTTGAACAATATATACGACATTCTGGTTCGTGGGTTCCGATGTGGGATTATATCTATTATGTTAAGTATATTTTTAGTAGATAGGATTCTTCAATACAATCATCTACATGATTATGGAATTATATATATAGATATACTTGCGTGATTTTATATATTTTGTATATACTGGCATGTGTATTATGCTTTGATAAGTTGATATTGCATAGTTTGTAATTAATTAGTACTTAGTTATAAAGATCATGTTGAGTAAAGAAAAATCACGATTGAACATAATTGATGAGGTAGATGGCATCTGGATTAATCGGTCATATAAGAAACGTGATATGTATACTAGGTCAATCTTGAATTGGAATGCAACATTGTAGTTGGCCTACCATGAGTGGGAGCATAACCATGACTATTCTAATGCCAAAAAATATATCATGACTTTAACATAATAAATAAGACATGGGAGACATCTAGAGGGTTGGCCATGTAAAAAACATGATATATGCTGGATCAGTCTTGGACTGGGGTGTAACATTATGTTTGGCTTACCGCAGACTGAAGCATGATTATAATTAGACTAAAATCAAAAAAATAAATATAATTTTCACATAATCATAAGAGTGAAAAAAGAAAAGTATGTGGATTAATCAGCCATGTATAAAACATGACACATCAGCTGCAAATTGAGATGTTATATTATGATTGCCAGCTATGAACGAAAGCATAGTATATGTTTGGCTTGCCTCAGGTTGAAGTATGATTATGACTAATTCAATGTTGATATCAAATCATGATAATTAATTTTGTTTAATTGAAGGGCATCTAAGCTAGTTGGCACGTGTGAAATGTGGTACATGTGATATCAACTATGGGTTGAAATGCGTTTGCTGACCACAGGCAAAAACATGGTATGTGTGTGTGTGTGTCTGTTTTGGTCTACCACGAGCTGGAGCATGAGTGGGACTAGTCCAGTACCGAGGTGATAATATGATCATGATCTAACTGTATTAATCAGATACTAAAAAATAATTTCACTGAATTATTGTTAAATTGAATTATTGCTTGAGTCATATATATGATAGGTATCTCGAGCCTTCTATTATGGTGATATATATGCAACTGAATAGCTATAAGATTAAATTTGATGTGTATGTTAGTGCGGCTTATATATGTATATTTTATGGCATATATATTGATCCGTGAAGCATTTATTCAAATTATTGATATATAAATCTGGTTATTTTCTTATCAGTGAAATATTAACTCAAAGATATTTCATATTTATACGAGTATAGAAGATTCTTACTGGACTGTAAAACTTACATCTTTTTTTTTTTCCTTCAGAGTTACAGGATGAGTAGCATCGATCAGATTAGGCATGAATTCAAGCAAAACAGTCATTAGTTAGTTAACTGATTTTCTAATATCAAATGAATGTTTCAATTTTGTGAATTTTATTCAACATCGATAGATTGATTTAGTTTGATAAATATAATTATTTTTTTATAATTAATATGATTATTTTGATATTATTAAAAATTTATTTATTATTTAGGCCATGCACAATCTCTAGAGAATGACATTAGAGTTTATTTTGACCGTGTCATATGGCCAATCCAAGTGTTGGGTTTGGAGCATGACACCCTATAAATTAGATTCCTCCGCTCACCAACACTCCATACATTGTATTGATGGCAGCAGCACAGACTTAGAGCTTAACTCTTTGACAATAGAGCTTAACTCTATTAGTACTGCCATTAGAATGTTCTATACTGGAAGAAGTCCTTAATTGGACTCGAAACACCTCAAGAACAAATCTGACTCTTTGTTTCAGTGGAACTGTAGCATAAGTTTAAGAACAGCCACTCATTAAATGCTATGTAGCAGCATGAAGACAAACACAGCCGCTCACCGTATCTTAGCCTCCACAAGATACCATGAAGCAATGCTCAAGTAATAAATTGTGCTTAAGATGCATGAACATATGGCAGACAAGATTGAAATAATGATGTCATTTAAGATAAACCAGATTATTCCATAACAAAAAGGAAGACAAATTGAACTTTGCTCATTTTCCCCTAGGTTACATCAGATCAAATTCAATGTTCAAAAATAGAAGCAAAGGTGAGGGACATAGGAATCTGGCAACTGAAAATTTATCCTCTACATGCCAGACTGCCTGCCAGACTAAGCAATGGCTAGGGCATTTACGGAACCTGAAGGTAACACACATGTACATGATATATGTTGTGAAATTAAGAAAAAGAAGAAAAAAAGAATCAATAAAAGAGACCACTGCAATGGTGATCATAACCTTTTTCTCATCACTGTCCGATGAATTTGCCATGACCAAACAAGCAGGAAAATTGCCAGCGTCAAACCCACACATGTCCAGAAAATTATCAGCCATAGGGGCATTGGGTTGGGAAACAGACCTGGTTAAAAATAAATGATGATGATGATGATAAATCAGCCTCAAACAACTCTATGGTCCACAAAATGAAGTATGCACCCAGAATCAAATGAAAGTGAGCACTCACCATGGCCGAACTTGATACATATAAGAAGTTCCACTATGCATATCGCCAGGGAAAGCCAACAGAATGCTCCTACCTTCTTCACAGGCTTTCTGAAATCATCATTATAAGACAAATCTTTAAGCCACACAAAACATGAGAGTATGCTTGTTTGAGAGACGAAATATTTTTGTAATTTTAGATCATCTCAATTTACTTGAATTAACAGCTTGAAGTATATCGTTAATCACAATTTGAGATTATTTGTTTCATAGGCAAGCACATAAACATTCTTCTGATTTGCTAGAAACATGAATACCTGTCTTGCAAGTAGGTGTTGTACTCACGGATGGTTGGTATTGCAATTAGCCACCACAGAATCAATCTATACACTACCAAGGGATTTCGAGGAGGGATCCAGAGACAAAACTTGAGAAAAAAGGTGTTAAGCTCTACAGTCATAAACACAATGCAAAGGCTGAGCACTTGGATAAACCTCCAAGGCCCGAGCAGAGGGTGCCATTCATCTTTGTCCCATCGTGCAGGTGTAAACTGGCCCAATGTTCTTTTCACCTTGAAAGCCAGGAAGAAAATGAAATTCAGTCAAATAAATGAAAAGGATATAATATAGAGCAAATGCTGTATTTCAGCAATCATATTTGCATCCCTGAAGGTCCAAGATATGCAAGCAAAAGTTCATATCATATATTTGATGGAGTACGAGCCAAATATGGATAACCAATGCTCGATAAACCAGTACCGACACTCCTTTTAAAAAACCAGATGTTCTGAAGCATGTGAATTTAGCGAAAACTTTAATTAACATGTGACCAATAAGATTGCGTATACATTTCCCCATATAAAATGACTGACCCAAAAAAAGTATATGTAATGGGAATTTAATGGAAGTTCCAACAAAAGGGAAACAACCAACCCCATATATAACATATATGATGATCTTCCCACATCACTACGTTGTCTTCCTTTTAGAGAATTTGTCATATGCAACATGAATATTTGTTTTAACTGAGAAGTAAAACCAGTTCCTTAAGCAGTTGAAGAAGAAAAATAAAATATTGTTCAATAGAATAACCATTTGTGGATCAATTACCTAAATCACAGTTAGGAAAACAATCCTAAGATGACCCCCGGGTGGATTTTATCTGTCTCAAATATAACATTTTTATCCCATTCACAAGTAAAGAGCTAAGGTTTCTGGTAATCACATTTATTTAGTCCGTCTACTGTTTGTTTTACCTTTATGCATATTTTACAAGGTTACATTTTCTTCGTGCGATAGAAGGTCATTGAAATTGGAATTATATGTTACTTGGCTCGGGTAAACCCCAACATTAGAGGATTCTCTCTTTTTCAGGATCCAATGTACATTCAAACCTTTGTTCATAGATGAGAAAATAAAATGTCAATATTGCATGTCATTTATTTCTAAAACAATGGCTTTAATTGATAATTTTTTTGAAGAAATTATATAATATAAACCAAGGTGCAAAATGGAGCATATATTGTAAGTTTGTAGCACAAAAAAAATATAGGTCCTAATAGAAGTGAAATGCCTATAATAAAACATACCTTACCAATGATATTTGGTTGGCGGCTTATACCAACCCACACATACGTTTTCCCATCAAAGTACCTAACAGTACGCATCCCTGCCCAGATACCTGAATCATGGACCAAATGGCTATCATCATGACAAGAAATAGTAATAAGTACATTAATATTGTGCTGGATTCATGGATTACTACTTGGGACTCGAAAAGTACATTGAAGATAAGAGAATTAAAAAAAAAGAAAAGGATCTCACTTCAAATTATAAAGATACTAAATAAAACTTGAGAAGCATAACAGCAGAATGAAGCATTTAAGGCATCATACAGAAAGACATCAAGCCTCTCTTTTTCTCATATGAGTTATCCACCTAACATCAAGACTTTGATGACCTCCCCAAACTCTATTACAAAGTCTTCACCAACTGAAGTTAAGCCTTTAGCATCATTGAGCTATTAACATGCAGTATCCCTTGCATGAGGGTTTCAAGCATCCGCCTATGTGAGCCCATGCCTTCCAGAAGTTATTGTACCAAGCCAACAGCAGCATGTGGAACTTGGCCAATACTGCTCACTACTAATCAAGTGCACAACATGGGTGTTTCAAACAGCACACCACATGATTCAGTACAATATGTCACATGCCCTGCTACCCACTGCCAAACATGCCCCATGCCAAAGGCACTTAAATTCTTGCCTTGCACGATGTAGATCTTTGAAAAAATCTTTATAATTTGTGCCATAAATCATATCCATTCCTTGCGTATCACATTACCAAAAGGCTCTCCAGCTTTTATCCTTCACATGCTCAAAAGCAAAGCTTAATGTGTTCAACTTATTAACCCTTGAGGTCGAAAAAGTTGCATCCACATGCCACATCAAGTCACGAACTCTTATTTTTAAGTTTACAAGGTCTTAACATGTAATTGCATCCCTAGATAAGCTTTATCCTCCTCAACCCCATCTTAGTAATCGCATCAAACAAACATCTTCCTTCCACAATGTTCCTAGATTTCTTCCATTTTTATTCTTTCAACTTCTAGTCTAATAGCTATTACATTGCGCAATACAATTTTTCCAGTTTTATTTTTTTAAGTTCTGCTTTCAAGTATCTATAACTTTGGTGCAACCTTTGAGATGCCTAACCATGACAATTTAGTCAAGGTTTGAAATGTCGAGCAGCTTGCACGAACAGTTCGTGCTGGACTGAAAATTCTTGGCACATGTACCTTTGGTTCAAGATTGAAATTAGATGAAGCAAACTCAAACTGCTCGAACTGCTAGCAGACCAAGCGGTTCAGGGTGGTACCACCCTCAATTCACCCCAAAAAAAGGATGTTTCATGCAAGAATCAAGCAACATTGCCCAGGAACACTCAACACCTTTTTTCTCACCTTTTGTCCTCCCATATCCACTCTTTCTAGTTGAAAACAAAGAGATCGAGGAGACAAGTGGCTTGTGGGAAGCTTTGAAATCTCCATTGGAGATCAGATTTCTTCAATTGTGGCTAAAAATCACCAGATCCAATGTATTTGCTCTTGTGTCTCTCTTTAAAGAAAATTTAAAAAAAAATAAAACTATAAATCCATGTTCAATTGTTTTAGAGAACCATTTAAAATTTATTTGATGCTTAAATTCATGATCTAGAACATGAATCCGGGACCAAACTTTAGGAATTTTGGGAGTTCAGGTTTGAACCCCAATACCTTGGACCAGTGGGCAAAATTTTTGGGTTTCCTCCCCGCCTTCATGAGGTTGCCTGGCCAGCTAGCCTCCTGAGAATGAAAGAGAGAAAGCATACCCAAGAGGCAACAACAAACTAGAGAGTGGAGGCATGAACTGAAAGCATATCAAAAGGATGAAGGCAAGGGGTATGCAATATTCTCTGAAAGGGGCATGGTTGGTAGGGAATGCATACTCATATACATAGATGTATGTATATAGAAATTGTACGCTAGCTGTCTTTGTTTATGCAAACATATGGGAGAACTTATTGACCATTAAAAGATACATTGCAAAGCATCTCATAGAACAATAGAAATAAGATTGAAATAAGTTTGAAATAAGATTGAAATAAGTTTCAAAAATAAGATTGACTATGTGAAATACGTATACAATTAATCTTGTATGACCCTGTTGTGTTTAAGCTCATGTTGTTCATACAATGCAACAAGTCGATGTAAAAATGAGTATAACCTTCAAAGAATATTGTCTGAGTTAAATATTCAAGAGACTTAAGTTAAAAACAATAACATAGGAGAGTAAAAACAATTGTATTTCTTAAAAAGAATATAAGTAATGGTAGCTGACAAGCTCGGGACTCACCAAACCAATTGCAGATTAAGATATCCAAAATGATACTATCCCACCAGCATTCATTAAAATTTGGCAACATATGACGAAAAGTTAGCTGCAAAACATTAACATTCAGGGTACTTCTAGAAAATCAAACATCATAAATAGAAATATGTTTTTAGTTATTGTTGACATATTTCTGGAAACTAACCTCCATTAATTCGAAGCCAATTGACAAAACCCATAGAAGGGGTTGATTTCGTATCATTATTGCTTTTCCCCACCATCCAAAAATATGAGCAAGAACAAACTCATCAAACAATGTTTCCTAGAGAAACCTAAAACCCCAAATCAGTAACATGCGAAAACCAAGTATACGTCAATTATGAAGAGATTCAGAAATATGAAAGTGAAAATTAAAATTAGGTTGGTGAATGAAGACATCATACATAAACATTGTTAAACCTGCTTTTTGGATTCTCAGGTACATATATACGGCAATCAGTTCCATATGATCTTTCAGGTAGTTCTGTGAAAATGTAAACCAAGTGTTTGAATTTCTTCTATTGAAAATAAGATACTGTCATATCAGAAAATAAAAAGTTCTCAAAAGGAAAATGCATTACCAACGCCTAGATTAGGGTGAAGATATTTCATGAACTGCCGCGCATCATCACGGTTCTGAAATATAGAAGATAATATTCACATAATGATTGACCATTCTGAAAATGATAAGAGGCAAAATGACCAACCTTTGTACATTAAATCACAGTCTTAAGAATGAAGTGCAATATAACAGCTACAAAGCAGTCAGAGAAGGTAGTATAATTTCCAGTAAAATAAAGTATTTGTAAGGCAGCATAATCCTAACATGAAATCTCAATTTTTATAATGAAAAATACATTACCTAACTAGGAATGAGATTGAGTTTTTAAGTGCTAGCAAGAAGGGGCACATCCTAGCTGACCCATCCTGTTCCTATGAGAAAATAGGACTGTAATAAGAGACGGGACTCCAAAACCCATCTAAGGGGGCAGAGACGAAGAAACAGGAAAGAAAGAAAGGAAGGAAGCAGGAAGAAAAGGAAAAAATGAAAGGAAAGAAAAATAAGAAAAAGAAAAGAAAGAAAGGAAGAACAAAAAGAAAGAAAGGAAAGAGAGAGAAGAAGAAAAAGAAAAGAAAGAAAGGAAGGGATAAGAAAAAGAAAGGAAGGAAAGAAGGGAGAAAGGAATGAGAAAGAAGAAGAAAAAGGAAAGAAAGAAAAGAAGAGTGAAAGGAAAGAGAAAGAAGAAGAAAAAGGAAAGAAAGAAAGGAAGGGATAAGAAAAAGAAAAAAGAAGAAAAAGGAAAGAAAGAAAAGAATGAAGAAAAAAAAAGAGAGAAAGGAAATAATAGAGGGAGAGAGATGAAGGGTACCTATCAAGATGCTTGACCGAGACTGCCTCTGGGATGAGGTAGGACAGTGGGGAATTCCATTCCACGGAGAAACCAGGATAACCCCATCCCATGGGATTTAAATCTTGAATCAGACATTAATTGGCATGAGAATGTGCCAACAAAAAAGTGAAAGGGAAAAAAAAAAAAAAGAAGAAACTACCCTAATATGTCTTAATTCAGTCAAAATTCATTCAAATCAACAATGCAAAATGCTAGAGAAAAAAAATGAACATCCGCAAAGAATTGGTTTAAACCTTTAAGATTATAAGTTTAAAATTAGAAACAAACCTGGAAAAGCAAAAAAGTGAGAGCAACGAGGTAAACAACAGCAATGCCATGAACCAAGCGCCAAATAGCAGGATGTGGCCTAATAAGTACCCTGCAATCACCATAACAATTAACAAGGCATAAAATAATGCACCTGGTCCAGTTTTATAACCAAAATCAATCGGTTATGTGCATCTATCCCACATTGTGAAGATTTTGTAAAAGTCTGGTTGATTTCCTCTTTCTTTTCATAATCAAAAATTATTTCCTGGACAATATAATATTATATGATAGCCAGTAATGTTAACAGCTCATTGCTAAAATTTAGACAAACGTCAGAGCTGGCTTTGTCTGTCATGACCATTACCATCTTATGATATATGTGGTAACTGCCAATGAAAAACACAACTAAGCTGTATTTTAAGATAGAGAAGTTGACATAGACTAGAATTTTACTCAATGAAGATAAGCAACCTAAAATAACAATTAATTAATGTGAGTTATTAAACTTCCTGACAACTGTTTCAAATGCATTAACAGTGTTATTCATATATTAAAATGAAATATTGGCAATAAAATGATTAAAAAAAAAAGTAGAAAAGTCATATTTGCACATTGATATACAGTGGATTCATCCAAGGAAGTGACACGACAGTAAGAAAAAGCATATAGATTCATATTTTCCATCTTCAGTGAGCCTAGATTACACTACTCCAGAGCAAAAGTTTAAGAAGGTATAATCTATCATGGCTATCAAATAAGACCAGACCACTACAAAAAGCAATAACTTACGTCGAAGGTGCTTGAAGCAATGAATAAGCTAGAAAGACTGCAATCATCGCCCAGACCCCCCTAAGGCAAAAAAGATGAGGAGTCAGCAATGCTTCCTTTTTCTCAGAAGCACTTTTACAATAAAACAAGAAAGCACACAAACAGATAAAAAGGGAGTATTACGTCTGTGAAAACAACAGAAGATGACATAAATCTTAAAAGGAAAGGAACAGGAAATTTGAGAGAAAGAATCGGACTCAAATATAGACAGATAGATGTTCTTGAACAACATAATGGGGACATCCAGAAAATAATGGAAGTTTAGATGAAGTTAAACTTCTCATAAAAATCACCAAGTTTTTGCTGAAAAATAATTAGCATACCTCTTCACAGATGTAACAACATCATTGGAGGCAGTGCTTTCTGGATCAAGTGCTCCACTTGCCCAACTGAGAAAACACACAGCAAACACCGACAATTTAACTTATAATAAATAATTATTCCAGTTGAAAACAAATATGAACTTTTGACTGTCAAGGTTTTTTCCAAAATTAATTTTATCATACCTAAACAATAATTATTGGTAACAAAACCAGCCAAAAAACCTCTTAAGTGACCACAAAAATATAAAAAAATACCAAAAAAAATCAAGAGACAACTTATTTCCACTCCATACCCTTAAGCAAATACACTCATACAATGAACCTTGCTGAAGTTAATGAGATACTTGTATGTAAAAGCTAAAAGAAAAAAAGAAAGAACGTCTAGTAGCAATTTTACACAAGCTATTAAAGCATTTGTAAAATTATTGGTAGCCAGATCTGCTAAATCAAAACCTTCTTCATAGCACAAGCCTGAACATTAACAGAACGGCAACTCCACTAAGTTGTCATAGACCTAAACAACTTCACAACTGCAGCATATTTGAGCTCCCAGATGGAGGAATGGATATACATCATTATAATGTTGGAAAGAACCAAGAAAAGGGGGAAAGACAACAGAGAAAAAGGAAGACTGTATCACGGCAGTCACCGAGTGTGCCCTGTCTCAGATTTTGGACACCATGCATGAGACTTGAATCAGGTTTCAGTAGTTTATCTGGAGTTCTTGATACTTGAGGCCAAGCCTAATAGTTATTGCATAGATAGATAGATTACATGTATAGCTAAAATATCATATGTTAATAACTTTCATGGTTCGCGTAGCTTTGTCTCATGCATCCTGTTTCATGCTTCCCAGGTCTACAAAGAACTCATCACAGTCCATGATCAACTTTCTGAAATCAAGTCCTTATATCAGATTGTGGAGTTAAATTCAATCTCCTACAAGTGATCATTTCTTATCTTTTTCACGTAAATCCGCCTTAGATAGCGTCCCTCATATGGCTCAGCAAAATGGTCTTGCGGAGAATAGCATGGGTAGACAACTTGTTCTTTTCTGTTGTCCTTTTTGTTCTGGCGCAGTATTGAAAATACTACCATTTTTACGCTATCTCAATGTCAACTACACACCTTTCTTGCTACTAGAGAGAAGCACATTTAGACCATCCCAAACTTATCATCAAATTATATTGCATCATTGTAATTCAAAAGCTTTGCTCGATTTGCTAATTGATCCATCCTTATGGGTACGATTTTTAAGCAGAAGGCATAAATTATTGCAATCCATTGTCAGAATGTGTCTTAAATCACCGACCTGTTTGCTTGGCACGGGGATGTGCCTTAACTTAAATCTCATAACCACCCATCTACCATGAAGGGGAAAGAACAAAGAAAAAGAACTTCTCCATCTACAAAGTTTTATCCTCATATCAGGGCCTGGCGAATGGGTGAAAAATCAAAAGCTAACCACGTTCGTGCATATATAAGAGCATGTACATATGTGCATGTACACATGCATGTATGTTTACAAACACATATGCATGTATTTGAATTCTCCAAGCGTTGCCTTGTCAGACATAACATCTACCATCATATATCATAAGATCATAAGTATCCTGGATCACTAGCGGGAGAGATCGGATGTGACTACAAGTAAATACTTGGATTTGCAAGCAAGGAAGTGGAAATCATACAGGACTCTAAAAAGTAGAAGTATCTGCAAATATATGAGTGTTCTATATTATAACAGATATAAAATATACTAATTGTTGATTCTCTAGAAGTAAACTTAAGGGTTGTCCCATAGAGTGTAGACATAGGGATTTCAATATGATGTTGAAAAATGAAAAGTGGTTGAGGAAAGAGTAGTTTGGAGGCATCGCACAGCAAATGATCATACAAGACTGAGATTCTGGCACGGTGTGTCGCCGTAAGAGTGGAAAGTGTCATAGAAGAAGCAGAACTTCAATTCCAAAGATTCTACTTTACTAGAATCATGTTTTTCATTCCATTATTTTATTCATCAAAAGTGGAAGTAAATACATTGCACTTTCCAATAATTCCTGGTGATCTGTGCTACATCAGTACAATCAAGTTTTAGTTATGCAACTATATAAGCATCTACTAATTTGATCCCTATGCAAACTCTCTAAATTATACTAACTTTTTTCCCTCCTAACAGTTATCTATGTAGATATGCATTTGGTCCATCATCCATCCTACAAGTTCTTAGTAGAATTTATCAAAAAAAATTTAAAAAAACCTACTAAAACTGTGGCACATTTAACTTTTTGAAAAAAACTATCGCATCATTAACAAGAATTATACAGTAATATAAAAGAATATAATGGGTACAGACAGAAAAGAATACAGAAGGCATCAATCATAAATCAAAAAAATGATCCACCAGTAAATCAATACACCAAACAGTTTGATGAAAATACAAGAATTGAGACTTACATTAAAAGGCAGGTGCCAATAAGTAGCAAAGAAATTGTGCGAGGCTTGTACGCCCATGCTGTCCATGGATCACATTCACCAAAATCATACAGAGATATTGCATTATTACCCTCTCGAGAAATATAATATTTTCTCCTGGTTTTCCTCTGGACATTAACCTCCATGAGCACCAGTTGCTTCCAATCTGCTCTCCAAAAATATTGAATATGATGTAAGAAAATATGGTCATGAAATGGTATGATAAACAGATCATTTAACAAGTTAACAACCAATGTGGTTGTCCAAGTTTTCTAAGCGTATAATAAAATATATTGTCCAACGATCTATGCAACAAGCACTTCTCTCAAAGAATAAAAAGTTTAAAATAATAATTGTAATGATCACAGCATTCTGGCAGTGAAATATTTGAGTCAAAAATGATAACACCATGATGTCTTAAAAGACTGGAAAAAACCAAAAAATGAAGAAGATTGACCAGTTAGATCAATTGATAGTGGAGGAGCATCACAACAATTGCATCTGATTTGGTCAACAACATAACAATCTGAGTAGAAACCGAACGTCACTGAAATCAACTACAAGCAGAGCATATTAACCAAAATAATGGCTGAATAGCAGGTGAAAACAGATATTCATGACTTAACTGAATTCAACTATTGAGCAAACTTAGACATCTGAAAAATCAAGCTGTCAAATGGAAGATAACAACAGGATTCAGAGCAAACATTCAGCAAGCTACCAAGCACAACACAAAGATATTCTGGGTGAAGAAAACATCTACTAAAGAAATGCCTTTTATGGGTACAAATCCACCACCACCAAAGAAATGTTAGTCAGAAAAGGCCCACTAAAAGTCCCATCAAGCAAAAATTATTAGGGGCAACAGACAGGCAGATTTATTTGCAAAACCAATGCAGGTGAGCATAAACAAGATCCCCAACAGAGTACTTCTTGAATTCTAACCCCCATAAGAATACAAAACACCAATTGGACGGCAACAAAGAGCAACGCGATTCAATAACTATTAAATCATCACAAGATAACATTAGAAGAAGTGATCATTCCCTTATTTTAAAATCCTTAAAGAGAAAGCTCTACTCAAATTATCCAACCGGGCCTCTAACCCAGAGGCCACAATGCCCGTTCGACCAAGAATACAGGAAAATCACCCAGATTAGGTCAGAAACTAATCTACGAACAAAGCATCAAACAGAAAAACAGAAAGATACGATCTTTAAGGGAAAAAAGTCTACATCGTAACTTCCAATCAAAAGGGAAAAAAAACTAAACCGTCTTTTTTACAAATCTTTCTTTAAAAAACTAAAAATAAATCTGGGATCATCCAACAAGGAAGAAATTATCAGAAAAACAAATCGTTACTAAAATAATACTTAAAAAACAAATCAAACAAATCGCGGAGAGTTGCTTAACGAGAAAACCGGCATGATCGACAAAAACAGTTCAGAAAATTTGATAAAAAAATACGGAAAATTTATTGGATACAGTGGGTCGCAGAGAAACCGTATAACTCGAAACAAAATAAATAACAAGAAAAGTCATGAAAATGACGAATCAAATGCGTAAAATAAGACGATAAACAAAGGAAAGATGGTTCTTTTATTCCGATTTCCTCCGTAAATACTCACGTAGACGTAGCCGACAAGCCCGTCCCTGCCGTACGATCAGGAGACGAGGAGATCCTAGCCGCCGAAAGCGTCCTACGAGATCAAAGGCGTCACCCCTTTTTCCTTTCTTTTTTCTTTTCCTCCCTTCCGTTTGAGAAGAGGGAGGGTGCGAGGTGAGAGAGGAAACAGTGCCTGAAGGCTTATAAAGGCCAAAAGCTCAGAGAGATAGGGAGAGTACGACGGTCAAAGAGGAGGAGTTCAAGATATCGGAATAAGGTGCAGGCTACTACCCCTGAACATTTGTGTATTTACATGAGAGACCACTCTGTTTGTTTTCTTTAACTGGTTTTTCTTAATTTTGCAAGGGTTTTGCTTGAGACCCTCTAGCATGTATGATGAGGGTCCATAACATGAGCTTAGAAGTTAAGCAAGCACATGATGTGAAAAATATAAAAAGTGCCCTCACATGTTAGGTTACAAATTTTAAAACAAAAAATAAATATATTACATAGTTCCACTGTACTCTTTATGCATGCACCCAAGCACATTAACTTGAATATTCTTAGATATTTGAGAATTAGAAAATATTTTTAGGCATATTTCAATCATCATGCATTAGATATAGAAAATAATAATAATAATATAAATATACTGATGGTTGCATATTTTCATAAAAAATATACTGATGCTACACATTGTGCATTTGCAATTTTTCTTAGTAGGCCATAGGTTAGTGCTCATCAAGGGTAAACTTGTAAACTCATTTATCATTGCATGCATTTGGGGCAACAAATTATAAGGAATTTGATTTAGACCTCATTGAATATGTATGCCGGACCCATCCCATTAAATATAAGTAGGTAATCATTAAAATGGAATGCGTGTTGCGATATAATGCAAGATGTACCCCACCGGAAAAGAAGAAATGTATGTTGGAGAGAGTACCTTGACCAATTTGCCGGCATAATGTCCTCACTTTCCGTATTGTCATACTATTCATATTTAATTAAACATATCATGCAACAAAACTCCATTGGTCTCTTTAATGTATCTTAACATGACAAGAAAGCGCTATGTAAGATTATTGACAAGGCTAATTGTCCGTTTACATTTTCAAATAAAAGAAAAGATAATATATACATAATAAAATGGGATAAACATAAGGAAGAGAGAGTGTGTTAATATTGTGAAACATACTTTTAGTTTTGGTAGAATGTTGGTAGCACATATTTAGGAGTAACAACAAAAATTATATATGCTAAATGGGACTATATGAAGTATTTAATTTGGCACATCGAGTTGGCATAATTCTAAGAAAATAATCTCAAAGAGGGACACAGACATAGAGAGAGAGGAAAAATATTTTTCCCAAGAAAAATTTAAATATTGATGATACGTGGGAAAAAAAAATGATGAAAAGGGGGCTGTAAGCTACTAAAAGGAGACGGAGAGAGAAAAGAAAAGAGACTTGGAGGATGTTTCATTCAAGTAAAGAAAATTGGAGAAGAAATTTGCTCAACCTTGGGTTAAAGTTATTTCATCGAAAGTTCTACAGAAGATTTGTTTAATCTTGAATTTATTTTTTTCATATTATAAAAAGTATTTTCGGTATAGTGTTAAAGAAGATTTTTTATATTTTAAATTATTATTATAGTGAAAGCTTCTTCTTACTTTGGTTCTTATGTGAATATAGATTTCGGTCGAATCATGTTAAATTCTGATATTCTTACGATTATTGTGATTTCTCTGTGCTTTTGGTATTATCATTAGCATAATTCTTTTTTGCTTTTGCTTTATCTATTATCTACTGGAGTATTCGAATCCCAATAATTTATTATGGCTAAAAAATTTTTAACAATATAACATTACTTACAAGAGTATTTTGAAAAAGGTATACCTAATTTTAGCTAGGCTTCTATAATAACAATACACAAAATTATAGCATCACCAAAAAATACAAGATTGAGCACTTGGTGTGCAATAAAAGATAAAATTACATATAGCAAATTTAGGTATAGTTGGAGAAAGGATAGAATGTTGGTAGCATATGAACAAAAAGGATACTGATGGTTGATAGAAATATTTAAAGGTAAAAGGTGATAGTCAATAATGATAGAGTATCATGATTCTAATAAAAATAGACTTAGACTAGTGTATATATGTGAAGGTAGTATGGATGTTCATGATCTTTCAATCTATTTAAAGATTTTAGAATATATATGTCTTGATAGATATACTTCTAAATCCTAAACTTGAAATATGGATTTCTCTTTTCTGAAAAATAAGTATGCTTCTCCTATCTATCGATCTCAAAACTAAACTAAAAGATATATTTATTAAAATAAATTAGTAAACGGACATACCACACCCTAATACAGAGCCTCATAAATGCAATTGGGAGTTTGAGTTTAACACCAAAATAGATGTGACAGTGATTATGGTGAATGATCAGATGAATTGGCCAAGATGTCAAAATTTTAATACCGATGTTTTCTCATATTACTATAAACCAAAAATGTGATACATAAAATATCATTTGTTAGTTGTATATTATCTTTAATTTTTTTATCACCACCTTCTTTCATAAAAAGAAAAGCAACCAAAAAAAAAGAGAAAAGATATAAGCATTTGAGCCTAGGTAATTATAATGCGGGTTGGTTTCCCTTAGTTCATCTAAATAAACTCATGAATTGCACCAACACTTTGATGTGGTATTGCAAGGAATTCTTTTTTCTTTTGTGATTAGGCATTGTAGCAATAAGGACCATGATTAAACTAATGAAATATTAGTAAAATAATATTTCTTATCTTAATAGCCATGAGCATAGTAACTAATTATACATGATTCTGAAAATATTATGTTTATAGCACCCTACTTGCTCATTTTTCTTGATCAATTTATGGTTAATATTTAATATACTTCGGAACTAATTATTTGGCAACACAAAACCATACTTTTTGCATGGCAAAACAAAAAAAATGGGTAAATGCTGGTCGCTGAGATTAAAATCATTCTAAACAAAGATTACTCTAACATGTACTGAACTTAGATTTTTACCAGAGAAGAATATGGGCGTCTGGCAGTCCCATCTACTGCGTGAGAGAAAAGAGTGGTTGGTTATAAATTGGTAGAAATTAAGCAGTGAGGTCATTTTGGGAAATCTTGAGCTTGGAGGGAGAGGAAGACGAGGGTCATTAAAGGAAGATAGAACGGGGAGGCCGCAGCGTCGTCCTATCTTTCCACGCTCCTGACACTAAACAGGGCTCCCCCGGAGACCTTTCTACGATCCCTTCAAAGTACCGTGTCATTACAAACGCTATTCCAATGAGAACTTTTCTTCCCGAAATGCCCTCACACGTACAAAAGATTCTCAAATCTCAAGTGGACTCAGTGATACTCTGATGAACGTACGCCGTGGAATCCTAATAAAAAAGAGGTATCCACATGCAAGGGAATTGATAGGCATACTCCTCGTTTTAGTACGACACCCTTTTGGACTCTGTCACTCTCTCTTTCATGAGTGCATCCACAAAAGATGGGAGTGTCCACAGATGCCTTTATTTTTGAAGGGAGCATGCCATCATGTCATGAAGCTGACTTGACCGTATTCAACCTCATGGCCAAGGCCAGAGTTTTCCTTGCAACATCCCCATGAGACCAACTTTAAATGGTTAAGATACATGGTGCATTCAATGGCCATGATACCAAGCCATGTGCTTTTTAGAGAAACAAAAGCAAAATTGAATTAGCGTTGGGATCTGATGGAGGATGTTTCAAGCGTACTTTATACCATTTGATGATGTAATGGGAAGGCGCGTATCTTTTTACTATGGACCCGAAAAGCTCCCTCCATTCACTTACCGATTGAAATATGTTTTCTTTCATCTGCACATTGTTTATGGAAAAATAATTCTTTATTTTCCACAAATAAAAAATTAATTAGCCCACCACATCAAGAAATAGAACATTCATCTACTTCTCCGTCAGGGAGCCACAGATAATCAAGATATTGTAGACCTCTGACTGCTAGAATGATAAATTTTTTTATCTATAATCTAGATATGTTGAAGCAATTCCTCATAAACTTAGGATGCATTTGGTTACACTTTTTTATTTTTAATTTTTGATTTAAAAAATATTTTTTATATTTTTTATTTTTATTATAAAATAAAAATAAAAAATAAAAAATATATTTGATAACTGCATTGCTATAAAACAAAAAGCAATGTTTAGAAATGACAGGTGAAGAGCTCGACGAAGAAGAATTCGAGAAGAGAGGTAGAAGGGGTGGAGAGATAAAGAGCTCGAAGAAAGAGAAAGATTCGGACTCTTTATTTTTTGATTTGATATTTTAAATATAGAGAAGCAAAAAAAAATAAAAAAATAAATTTTAAAAAATAAAAAAAAAATATTTTACATATAAAGTAATTATTTTGATTTTTGCTTTTTGCTTTTCATAATGTTACTAAATATTACTTTTTGATTTTTATTTTTTAAAAATCAAAAGTAAAAAAAATATTTTTTTAATGACTAACCAAATGCACTCTTAAAGTGTGTTATAAGACGGTGTTTCTAAATAAAAAGTCTTTTAAAATTTGAATCTTTGACAGTATTGAGGTAAAAAAAATTAGCAAATTAGTCACAGGATTCTGGCATTTATTAGTTTTGATCGTGATTTAAATAGATAATGGCTATAACAATTTCAAACCTCTCCCAATCTCTTTAACATTTTGAAAATAAATACGACATATAATTTATTTTAAAAAATATTCAAAAATATTTTTTAGAGGTTACATTAATAAACAGGTCTTAAGCTTGCCTGCGTCCATTTCTAGTACTATCACTAATACACTAATGCCATTCTCAATGATCTTCTCGGTTTTCACCTCTTCATTTGTATTTCAAATATTTTTGTTTCTCCCATCCAAGATTCTTTTGCACCAAGAATTTTCTTATTTATGTTTCTATATTTTCTTGCCATTTCCATCAATTGGCATATATAGAGAAATGACACAAACATTAGGTTCCAAATGATTAAGTTGCCATTATTTATTAAAGATAGAATAAAAAAGAAAGAAAATATCACAATGTTAAATGGTTAAGAGAGACATATCCACAGGTGAGATGAAACCAAATGGAACCTATTGTAATTTTATTATATTTGATCATTAATACACTAATTGATATATGCTCTATTTTTTTCTTGGCCTCACTTACCGGCCAGAAACTGCAAGATAGAATGGCACATTACTCAAAAATACAAAGATAGTTTTATAAAAAGAATCACATAAATGTACTCATATATTGACATATGATCAAGCATGCAATCATACAATCAGTGAAACTTGTGTTATAGTTATAGATTAGCATAATTATAAATGATCATTATTAAGCCATTAAGTTACTATTATTATTCAGAAAAGCTCCATCTCTCCAAAAAAAGAGTTCCCAAATGTCATTCAACTTCTTTTAAAAAATTTATCTGGGCAAAATTAACTTCTTTTTTCCCTATGGAAAGAGGGGGAAGTGGTCCTTCTCCCAACAAGTATTATTAGTAATATAGTAACACAAATATTATGAAAGTAGCACTTTGACCTCATAAACTATCGACCGTCGTGTTTGGCACTAAAAAATTGGGTTTGCATCCATTCAAGAAATTTATTAGGTAAACAAAGGAACCTGGATATTATCTGATATTTTATTCTATGGACATCATTAGTATGTTGTAAAGTCTCGACACTGGACATCCGGTATCCAAGACTACCAGTTGCTATTGAGAATTTAAAAACGAATCTACAATTTTAATATAGAAAATCTCATTAAAACTGCAACTAGATAAATGGAGAAACACCATAAAATACAATAAAACTTAAACTAGAGAAATGGGGAAGAACTATCAATTCAATGATGGTGATGGTGATGGTGATCTCGATATCTTTAAAGGATTTCAATAAGCGGAATGAGAGAGAGTACATTTTCCTTGCCCATTTTCCACCCGCCTAAACGATTCTCCCCGTTTCCCATAGAACATCAAATGATGGCGAAAAGACGTACGTGGCCGGTCGAACGCCCGTCCCAGATCCCGTTTCCCCCGTTTCTCATAGAAAATATCATATTGTTAAAAGGAAATCAGAAATGACGGCGAAAAGACGTACGTGGCCGAGCGAACGTCAGTCCCAGATCCCGTTTCCCGTTTCTCATGGAAAATATGATATTATTAAAAGGAAATTCAGAAATGATGGCGAAAAGACGTACGTGGCCGAGCGAACGACAGACCCAGTATCCCGTTGGTAGCCGAAAAAATCGGGAGAACGGACGAAAGCAACGGGAGAGGAGTTTAGGAAGGAGACGTGGCGATCCACAGAAGCCACCCGATGCCCACTTACTAAGCTCCGCGTGCATGTGACCCACAAACGATGGTATATAAAATTATTAAATGTTACGGGGCGAAAATAAAATGGACCAAGAAATAGGTCGATCAGGCAGAGGGCAGAAGACGGTAAAAAGGAGGCAGCGGGGCGGGTCAAATGTTTGCCAGCCCAAACTCCGCCACAAGAGGACAAAGCCCCCACCCGGCGACAAACAGCCTCACGACCTTTTTGCTCTCACTGGACCTAACCGGGGACCAAGAAAGTGACCCTTTGATCAGGCTGGTGGGTCCCACAGATAAGGACTCGCTGGCCCGTAGCCACCAAAAATAATTGCATCCGTGCACCCTTGATCATGTGATTTTCACCCACGCGTGTGGATAAAGCAGACTCTCCCGTCATACTTGTATCACAGCACCCGCTTTATTGAGGTAGTTGATTTTTTTTTTTTTTTTCAAAAATTATTTAGCAGAGAAGAGATGGAGCATGACCCGTACATTCTACGAGGAGAGACAGATAATTAAAAAATAAATAAATATTTATAAAAATTTGGAATTGATAGTAATATGTTGTATGATCTGATTTGGATTTGTCATTTTTAAAATCTCGATGATAATAAATATGTCTCAAAATTAATGATCTATCAAATCCTCAAATAATTGGTGCTTCCACAGAATCTCCACATATAAATATCATGACCAACCAAATTAGTAAATAAAAAAAAGCATCCAATCTCAAAAGAACTAATTTAGTCGTCCTAATCAATGTATAAAAAAATAGATTAATTATTCATCCGTGAACTGTACGATCCTAATTATACAAACTCAAATCCTCTCCTCTACGAATATCGGTCATGAAAATCCTTGGATATGGTGAGAAAACTGAAATGTCATGTTTTTTTAGTTGTTTTCTGATCACGGATTGGTTTCAGTACCGTATAATATTTCTCCAATCCAACCGAGTAGAGCACTGTCGTTTGTCAACTTGTGCACCAGCCATGTTGGATTTTAAGCGGCAATCTTGTGGATGTGAGATACAGTTTAGATGGCTATAACTGTGAAAGATTGCGCGAAATCCAATTAAGAACAGATCACGTGATGCATCATTTTTGGAAAGAGATTCATTCATTATTTTTCTTTAGGTTTCAGTGCCAAGATCTTTTTGGATAACCGACTCTCACAACTTATAAGAATAATAAGCAATTTGTGATTTTTTTTCTTTTTTCTACTACACTTTCCTTCGTATATAATGTACCAGACTGTTGCTAATTCTTTAAGCATTATGCATCTCCCCCTGGACTCGGCGAATGCAGCAAGGTCCACCAGCGACTTGTAAGAAGAATCTCCAATATGTGTAGGATTGTCAACTTGAATGAGGTTAAGATTTTGTTAGAGCTTATAGTTGCTCTTGGGATGAGCTCTTTCACCTATTGGGATGCTAACATAGAATGGAACAAGCTCTGATGCCAAATTGACACAAAACAAAAAAAGAGGAGGAAGAAGAATAGGAAAGATAAGAGAAAAAGGAAGATATGGAAAGAGGACAACTTAGTATTTTGTATTTTGAAATGTATTCTTATTAGCATAGTAATAACTTTATACAGATAATCTAAAATGGAGTCCTCATAATATTCTAATTATAGGATTCATAAAATTCTAGTTCCAGAGTCTACATAAAGATAAAACTTTCTAATTCCCAAATAAATAATATTGTGTAATTTATATATTTGCATCTAAAAGAAGTGTATCTAGATTTCTTATTATACAGTCCTTCATCAGATGTACACCACTATCTTTATAAAAGAGGCCAGGTGCATTTTATTGCTGTGGTGCTTTCATATTGCTCCTTTGAATTAGTATCAAGAAATGTGCCATTTCATGAACAAGATGATTAGCGAGTGACTTTCTAAGTGATTTTTCCTGAGTTACATATAATTGCTCTTTCTTCTTGATTAAGAATAATGACAAACTATTTAACCATTCAGCTGCTGACCATCATCATAAATTCGTGATGACCAAACAATCTCTAACCAGAGTGGTTTAAGTTTGGTTCTGATGGAATTATTGTTAGGCAGGGAAGTGCAACACTTGCAGCTGATAACTGCCCACCCCTGCTTGTTTGTTGGTGAGGGAGAAGGAAATCACTACTTTATAAAAAGAGAATTTGATGGTACATGCAAGGAATTAGTGCCCAGGACCATTCTGTAACAACCAACCTGATCTCCATCGGACGGTGCTCAGTCATCGCCGGATGTTGACAACAATGAACAGCCTGGAACAGCCACATGGGCCCATCCGACACAGCAACTACGGTACAAGACAGAATAATTGACCGGTCAATGTCTCCATGATCCACTCTGTTCCCTGTCATCATCTGGCTGGATTTTGATCAGAAGAAAATGATCAGTGGAATCCCCAGCCCAGGATACATTCGGTAGATCACGAGTCAACTTTAACCGATGCTCTTTCGGAACCAAGATATTGGGCGGCACAACACAGCCCATGTGCTTCCCAGCACTTGTGCCCCTCATCGTGGCATGGGCCGTGGAGCGACCGGCCGACCAACGTGAGCTGGGAGGTCACTCAAGGAGTGGTACCAATAAGGAATAGCCTGGAGCACCAAGTTTTCCTCGGGAAGAAATCGTAAACAAACAGTGCCACATGACGCCTGGTCCCGCCTTTCTTTTTCCTTTTCCAAGTGGAGCCAATCAATGGTATTTAACTTTAACTCCATATGATACATATGTGGTTTGTCCTCATTAGCGGTGGAAAGTTATCTGGTCCACCATCAGAGGCTGAGATGCTTGTAACTCCATAGCATATGCCGTTGAGATCGGAAAGGGATTCAATCATCAACTAGGCCAACATGGAGCCTCACGGATGAAAGGAAGTTTTGGCTGCTATGTATACCTAACTCGCCTGCATCCCAATGAAAGAAGCCATCCATTCATGTCTATACGTCATTATTGGTTCGTGCTTTGCACTTTTTGTGGAGGAAATGTAATTTTTTAATGTCGCTCGAACTGTGATAACATATGCTATCCTTGTATGGAACATTCACTCCGCAAGCACCATAACTGACTAGTAGGTACCCAAGAACGGCTATACAAGTAGAGGACCCAAGAAAGTCGCCCCATTTGTTTGTGTAGCCATAGCATCAATTCATCCTTTCTTCATTTTTTCTTTTGAAAAGTTGAACCAATGGCATCTAACTTTAGCTTCATATGATGCATATATAATTTGCCCTCATCATCTGACGAAAGCTATTTGGTCCACACTTGCTGAGTTTGATCCGCCATCAGAGGCTGAGATGCTGGAGACTCCATAGAATATGCCATTGAAAGCAACGGGAATTCATCTCTGGCATCACCATAGGTCTATGCAGAAAGATGAAACATAATCCCTGTAAACAAGAAGCACATGCAATAAGAGGGCCAAGTTATATAATATACAATAAATATAGCCACCTGACAGGTTACAATTATATGTTGCTACTGTGATTTTTCTGATTTCATTGAGAGCATGTTTTCCAATGCACCTAACCTACTTATCTTTGGTGTTCCAAAGATACCACCCCAAAATCAAAATGCCCTGTAAAATTGCGGGCGGGCAAAATCATGCAGCTGGATAGCTATTTGTAAGGACCTCCAACCCCCTGAAGTGGGGAAGGGGGGGAAAAAAATCAAGACTATGGTCTCGTCAGCATGAAAGGTGTACAGTTGGGTGCTGTAATTTTATGTCCTTCTGTGATGCTTCTTCTTGCTCTTTTTAAGCAGCATGGACATGTGATCAATGTCACGGGAACCTGATGAGGCCCCACCATTTAACCACTCCAGCGCCTCAGATGCCGCGTCCTTCTCTGCTAGCTTCTTACTGCCGCATGGCTGCCCAACAAATTGCATGCCATTGAACTCGACCATAGATCTGAACTGGTGGTTCTTCAGCTGCTTTGTTTTATAAGTTGGGTTGTCATGCCCAGCTCTAGTTAGGAGCGTCTGAAGTTGGCTCTTCGGGTTATCACCCCCACCTCCAGAGTTTGTTGGAAGCAAGGATTTTGACTTCTTAGGTTTGAGCTCCTGACGACCAAATACAAACCGGCCACTGCATGGATCCTCTGTAACAAGTAACCGAATGGCTGATAGGAGTTCTTCGCTGGTCTGGATGTCCATTCTAGGATTTAGAAGCTGTTACCCAAAGCAGTAGTTAGTGGAGGCCCAGAAGGCGGATATTTCATAAAGGACAGACAAGTAATCATGAGAACAAGCCCACAAGGTTGCATTCACTTTAAATATATGAAATGCAATAAAATCCGTTCTGTGATGTCATGGTAACAACCATTTGGGAGAAATGTTTGACGACTATCATCCTTGTTTTGTAGTTAAGCACAGACCAGAAAGATCTATTTTCCAGTTTTTAGTGCTTAGATAGCACGGACAGGTTAATTCTTGACATTGGCTAAAATATAAGCTTCCACTTACCTTGTTCTGAATTAGCTCTTCAAGCTCTCTCTTGAGGTGTAAGTATGTTGATGCCAAATCAGGTTTCATGAAAAATTCCAAGTAGCCACCTAACATTTTCAAGTGTCCATCCTGCCAGGCATATAAAAGATATGAATAAATTAATCTGACAGTAGCAAAAGAGGAAAAAATGTACAAGTCACTCTATCATTTGACAGTATATGGTCCATGGAAAGGAACTCACAAGTCCCCCTCGTGAGATGTTCCCTCCAAAAAGCAGCAACACAGAATCGGGCACTGCTGTTGAGTCTCGTAGGAATACTGAATTAACCTTCACCTTTTCGTTAAAAACTAACCATGGATATGGAATCTTAGCCTCCCTTCCATTGACTGAATTCTGAAACCAACAGAACGAAGAAGCACAGAAGAAATACAATTATTTAAAGAAACTCAGGCAGCTATACAGGATGACACTCTTTAAGTGGAACAAAGGATGCAGCGCTACAATTAGCTATAAAATGAGCTTAAGAGAAGAATAAACTTACTGAGTAAAGCATGACCTGACCATCCTCCATTGTCTTCAAAGATATCGATTTCTCCTTGTTCTGCATAGTGTGGGTTAAAGTAATCAATATTCAACTCGGGGCCCAAAAAACCAGTTAAATCATCCAGATAAGAAAAACATGTTTGAGGCATGCTGTGTTATTCCGTGTTACATGGCCTTGGGTCCACGTGTCATGAGCAGGTGCATCTAAGCATCAAGATTCTTTTAATATCTAGAAATTTCTTCTTACAGAGCCCTGTGCAAGTGCCATACCCATATCCATGTTAAAGTATCAGATGCAAGTATTACTTAAGGCTAAATTCAAGGGTCCAGGTAACATAGGTTATTTGCAAGTAGAAAAAAAGAAAAGAAAAGAAAAAAAAAAAAGGCAATGTATAGAAAAATATTAACTCATACATTTGTTAGATGATTTGAGTACATTAGCAACATTTTCCTCCCAACTCCATATTATGTATAGTAAATTTTGCCAATGTACAAAAGAATACAGATAGATTTGAGTTCTGCCAGAATAAGCAATTTGGCCAAATTTCAACACAAAATAAAGTTTCACTAACTTCGAAGCTGGGGGGAAACATGAAAGTAGTAATGTATGAAAAGGTAAAGGAAACGCTCACCACAACTGAGCAGACTCCAGGATACAAGCCAGCACATACTACCGCCCGGACAAGGTTCTCATCACGACTCCACTTATTGCATGTGCTGAAATTCTCATCGACCAAACCGGTATCCTTAAGCAGAAAAAGAAATTGCTTCCTAAGAGAATCAATAGCCTTTAATGTTTGCGCAGAAAGAAAATTCTTCCAGCAGTATTCATATCCAGAATGCTCTCTTTCAGCATCCTTCCATCCTTCGTAGGCACGAACTAATGCAAGATGATCACTGTAGTCTCGGCAAGAAAATTGAGATTTTGCAGATTCAGCTAGCTGCATCAAGAAAGAGAGTGATTTACATGACCAAACTAAAAGCATTTTGATCATATTTCTCAGTTTATCAATTTACTCCAGCATACAATGACAAAAGAGGAACACAACTACTTTAAATTTCTGAAAGTGAAATAAGCAGCATGACCACCAATGATTTTAGAATACATGCTTAAAGTGCACTAGGGCTCTGAGTGGTTGCCAAGAAAGTGAAACAAAACATGTCTTCAACTCTTAATGCATGTGCCCGAATCTTCTTCCACAAGCACATAGTTAAACAGCACTTTCTATTAAAAACCATAGGCATCTGATTCAAGTTCACTGAATTTTTTGTGACCCACTCGAAAATCAAACCCTTCAACTATTAACACCAATAATAATTCTTATCTTATGAAAGATGCAACCAAAAATCAAGAGGTTAAGCATTACGAAATGCAAATATCAAGAATGGACATGCAACTAATACTATTTTACAGCAATGCTATTTGTTCATGGTAGCTACATAAGCACAATAGATGAGTATTCATGGATCAAACCTAAAAAAAATACCAACAAGAGTAGTCAATAAAGTATGTACTCAAGGAAAGCAGAATTCGAAAAATGAACTGAATAGAGGGAGGAGAAGGGTAGGAGTTCACAAGGAGAGACAAAAACTAAAGCCTACAGGAAAGCAGACCTTTAATAACAAGCACTTGAGAGATTTACTTACATCTTTTTTATCAAATGGAGTTAAAAATGGATCTCTGACACTAAGACCAGCAACGGCAGTCAATATAGGATCAAGACAGTTGAATATGGCCCCTAAAATAAGCATCTTTCCCAGCTTTGGCTCCACTGGCAGCATTGACAAGTGGCGTCCTGCCAAGTGTATTGAATACATGTTGCAGTTAATACATCATTTTGACAAGTTACAAGATCAACTGCTGAAAAGCTATTGAAATATGGGGAATAATGGGAAGAAGAGAACTCTGGTACCTAGAACAGTTAACTCTTCCTTCTCATCTAATGCCCCAATAATTTTCAGATACTCAATGGCATTTTTCACCTGCAAGATAGATCTATACTTAAGATGGGGATTAAAAAAAAAACCATTTGAGTTTATAGCAGAAGAATAGCATGGCGGTTCAAGAATATTGGAAGCTATTCATAACAAAGAGGTAAACCACATACATAACACGTTTGGTTACTTTTCTAGCAATATGATGGCTTCGAAAAGAAGAAAAATAATCCAAAGTTTTTTTCTTGTCCCCTTTTGATATAAGAAGAGAGCCCACCCAACTAATTAGAAAAAACTGAGGTTATTAGAGATAAATGATGTCACAAAATTCCCATTTACACGTACCGATAATGGTTCTGGTGACTGTAAAGCCCTTGATAAAAACTCAGAGATGCTTCCAAGCCGTAGGCTTTTTATTTGCAAACAAAGAGATTGTAAAGGTGTCCTTAATAGTTCTGGTAATTGGTAATCAGCAAATGCATCATATACACATCTGGGATAAAGATGGTAACACTCCCCCGGCTGAACACGACCAGCTCTTCCTCTTCTCTGCATAATGAACCATTATAAGCTAATACAAAACTTTAAAAAAAAAATTACTGCAATATGCACGAGACATGAGAAGAAAATATTCTAGAGAAATGCTTGGGTAACCAGTTCACGCTACCCAAACCATGAATGTGAAAGAGAATACCATGTACTTAAGATATTATTTTCTACAAGCTACACTAACATTACTAATGATGCAAAAGCTGTTGCTGCATCAGATGCCAAAGACTGGTTCCCCTAGTAGCATTCCATGTTTATGCTAATATAAAAAGCTTAATGTCATCTACATCTGATCTATGATAAGCATCAGACAATTAGTCATTTAGTCTTACTTTGATGAACTTAGTTACTCTTGTATCTAGAAGACATCAAATAATCAGCCAAAAGAAAGGGATAATATTATCTAAAATATTCTTACTTGGCGAGCAGAAGCTTTAGAGATCCATGTTGGAAGCAAACAAGGGGTATTATTTAATGCATCATATGATGTCTCTTTTGCCTTTCCACAGTCCACAACAAACACCACATCATTAATTGTGATACTTGTCTCAGCCATATTAGTCGCGAGAACTATCTTCCTCACACCATCATTGGGCTTTTCAAATATTAACCTCTGCACAGAAACAAAATATATGAAATTGAATAACAAGCGGAACGATGTAAATGAAAGCAGATTTGACATAATAATGCATTCTACAGTTTACAATATATGTGATAAACGATAGAAAAATAAAGCTTGAATTGAATCCAGGAAGCTTAACTAAAAATATAATGATAGAAAGGTAACCAAAACTCCTACCAAAGTTATAACTACAAAAAAAAATAAAAAAACAAAAGTTAGATCACTATGAGAAGAACAAATAACATGGTTCGGAATTTATAGAATAAAAAGTAGACGTGTCAGCTAAGAATCCCTCAAGTACAACTAATTGGCAGAAAATAGTATTACACTAATAACAGAAATCTGGCTTGAAATTTTGCTAACATATTTATTCGAGTCCTAACCTTAGAAAACACCCACATTATATAGTAAAAACAAGATGAGCTCTGAGATATATGGATGAAAATCCTATTACCAAAATTAACAGGGTATGTCATCCTCTTAAGTAACATATTGACCTTTTACTAAAAAGAAACTATGTTAACTGCATGAAATACATTAATGTTATGGGTAGTCTTCATTAGCATTATCATCCTACAAGCCATTTCCCAAAATAAGGTTGGTTAAGGAGCACGACTGTAAGTCAGTAAGGCTCCATAAAGATCGAGCATGTCTAAACATCTACAATTCTGATATCATCTTTCTCCCCGCTGGTGCCATTCCTGGTCATAGAAACTTAAGGCAAGAGAACCTGATTTAGAAGGCCAGTTGGCTAGAAAGACCTCATTATTCACAGTTTAAACTCATGAAACTAGAAAGCGATCCTTCAAGACACCCATAAACATACGTGCAAGCAGGAAAGCATTTTGTATGTCATAGTAGTAAGAAGCACATGTTGTCCACATGAACAGAGTACAAACAGGGATCAGAGATTTTAAGTACATGAAAATTTTCATTTAATAGTCAAATTTGTTATTCAGCAATTCACAAATCACAATTACTCTTCACCTAAATCTCAGGGGCCCATGCACAAAGTAATGGTTAGGCATATTCTAAATGGCACCATAAAATTGCTTATGAATGTAACAGGTCTAGTCAAAGCTTGATGGTGCAAGTACAGTCAAAATATAGGTATCACATTAGAGAAAGACAGTTTTCTCGAACCATTAAAATAGTGACATACATTTCATTTTGCTCTCCTTGATTATGTACATGTTTGTGTCACAAATGGTGGAATCATTGTGAATTCCACAATGCATCAATGTAGAGGAAGCAACCAGAATCCACCAGAATCCACAATACTTGGGGAGACTACAGCAGCACAGAGAGAAAAATCCAAATTATTATGAACCAACTGCTGAACATTCAAGCAGTGAAGCTCCTCAGAAAACTAACACCAAAGGAGAATCATCTAAAAAATTTCCTCAGGAAGCTCGAGTCTTGACCACCAACCAGATCAACCAACAGTAAGCATGCCTGCAAGCAAAGATATCTCCCAACTTCTTTCCTCTCCATCTCAACTGTGAACTGAAACAGACCAAATCCATTAAATGACGATCATCAAGTAATCCAAGATTCCAAGAGTCTGCAAGATCTTGCTTAGGACTCTACCCTCATGTATAAATGATCTCATAAAAGTGGTCAAAATATACATTACTTAAACTGACAGTGGAAGCTTTTCCATTGAAGCTACTCTACTTGCATAGCATTCTGGCTCAGGTTGCATCTCCACTCCAAAATCACATCCACCACTCTCCAGTTCTCCCAAGAAAAGGAATAACTAAATGTGCCCTCCTTTTGCACAACACACTCCCCTTCGTTTCTATCCCTCACTTGAACACCATTTGAAGAGAAATTGGAACAGGGCTAATGTATCTGATGATTTAACCATTTTTATATAATATCCAGGAATATTACTATAATCTTAATGATTCATAAACCTAACCAACCCCATCATATGAATTCCATATAGCCAGAGAGCAGAAAAGAATTTATATATGTAAATAATCTATACTATATATTCAACAAATCTAACTCAAACTCTAACCCAACTCAGCTGCATGATTGAGAAGAGTTGCACCATTTCAACAACTAAAAATCCACTTTCCAGATATTTGGCTACTCAACGTTTTAATCATGTTGCTCTTAAGCTTCAATATTATACTTATCCACAATTGATTAGTTTAAGCTACTTTAAAATTCTTGTTAGAATTTTCAGGAAAAATGCATAATAAATAAGGAAAAAAAAGTAACAACTAAAACTTAGACTAGTTATTATAGGGTCATTTGTTATTCTGACTGAAACCCATTTCCTTGAATGACTGCATAGTGGTCATGAAAATCAGTTTCAAAACACCCCTCAAACAAACATATGACACTAAACATATCTACTTTTTTTAACATATAAACACAAATATAATAGATGCATTTTCACTTAGATAATCCAATCAGACATGCACATGGGGCAGGTCTACAACCAAATCCTAATCAAATTCTTTTATTTTTTTTTTCATATGGCTTCATTCATCAAGAAAGACATGCAAAATCCACCTTGAGTTTCTGTTTCCTCCCTAAAGACTTAGATTTTTTTTTTTAATCAAAGAAATTCATCAAAAGTTCTGTTCTTTAAAACTGTAAGCTCATTCAAGTCTAACATATTACAAGACCAACACCGTGATTTGATTTAAAGATTTTCAAAAAACTTTTCCTAGTTTAATGTAAAAATTAGTGGTATCAGTTCCTAAACACCAGAATAGAGTGCTCCAAACAAAGCATCTCACAACTTGATTTATTCAGAACTTCTCCTACAAAAGTTTGTAAAGCTTTTGCTATTTTGTAACGAAATTGTTACACACCAAACATTATATTATCTACAATTTAGATTTAATTATTGAGCCCATAATTAAATAACTGAAATCAGTATGTTAAGACATCATTAGAAGGAACAATGATGGAACCCACTAGACTAGAGTGCTTCAAGTTAAGCATCTTAAGATTTGATTTGTTCAGAATTGTTCCTAAAAATGTTTTAAGGCTTTTGCTATATTTTAACAAAATTGTTGCAATTGAGAATTCTGCACAAACCACTATGCTAACCAAAATTAGAGTTAATCACAATGTAAATAATTGAAATTACTATGTTACTACATCATTAGTTTGAATGAACAATGATTGAACCAATTACCTCATCAATGTGCATAACACACATCAGATGCAGCAAATTTTAAAATTTATGAATAGATAGGAACAAATGAATTAATGACAAAGTAAGCAGGCTTTTCACGTACAGGCCTAGGAAACATTAACGCAAACCTACCAAAAAAAACATATGTTGGTTATCTATAAATTTGAGGTGCATACACCCAAGTTTATCATCCAGATTCATATCACCATATGAAGTCAGCATTAATAAGTCTGCATTCGCAATTTACACATTAACATCCATTCAATAAAATGGACCTGCCATTCAACAGAATAAAGGTAGAGAGGATGCAATTGCCAACATACATCATTCATAAAATCAACTCTAGATCTGTAGTTAGTATAGAAAGCAGAAGCTATCTGTGATAGATAGCACAACAAATATGCTAAATAATATATGGTGGCAACATGTTAATGGCTCATATAATCTCAAAAGAACAAACCGTACATATCAAACACTTACGAAAAGCAGCATTTTTTACCTGCTCTGCGGTTGGCATAGAACCATGGCATGCAAGAAGCAGAACCTTGGTAGGATCTCCAAGAAGGGGATTAGCTTGAAGCTGATCTTTCAAAGAATTAATGTCATCCCACCCAGTCATAAACACTAAAACTGCACCAGGCCTTTCTTTTCGAGAAATATGACACAAAACACTCTCTATGAGGTTAAAGCCAATAGAGTCAGGATTCCAACAAGATAGTGAGTCACGGGTTCTGGGACTATACTCCCTAAAATCAGCAGCTTCTAGTGCATCCTGTATATTTCAAAGAAAACAATGAGTATAAATTCTTTCATCAAAGTTTTTGTTTAAGAAAAAATTTACAACAAAAGCTGCTGTTTACAAAATTTACATACTTCCACCACAGAAGCAATTGGGCTCTTCCTCTTCCTCAATGCTTGCTTTTGCATTTTCCACATCTTCTCTTGTCCATAGTCATCAATTTGATTGTACGGAGTCAATCTATGCCCAGTAATTTCCAGAACATTCTCCAGAAAATGAGTTCGCACTGGGTATGTGAATCCCTGTAAAATGAATTAGGAAACCCACAAATTAAGCATCATAAAAAAGAATAACCATCACTTTTCATGAAATGCAACAAAAAAAAAATTGCAGACATCACCCAATTGCTACATCACTTTTTTTTTTGTTCCCACTAGCAAAACAAAGAGAGTGCTAGAATAATATATCCTGTGGAAAGGCAGAATTCTTTACAAGCACATGATCTCGAGAAGTTTGAAGGTATAAGGACTCCAAACTCCAGCTTGAGAAGTGGAATCATTTAATGCAATTTCTTAGCAATACCATACAGGGAGATTTAGAGGCTTCTGGGATGATTTGCTCATCAAATATGTGCCTATATTCTTTCAGTGTTTACTCTATTGTGCTGGTCAGCATTCTAAGATGAACCATGAAAGGCCTCCTCCCAGTTACGTAAATTAAACTAGAACAGCCCTCCCACTCTGCGAAAAAACATGAAGTATCAGTAGATTATTTTTAAAGAATCTATAAGCAAGACCTTCAGTGTTACGAACTTCAAAATACCTGAAGGGCCTAAGAGGGAACAAATATGCTTCTACTATAATTTATTAACCACATCTTTCAGAAATTGCACCTCTAAGCAGTCATGTCTTGGAAATCTATGTGAAAAACACAAGGATTGCCAAGAAATAACAGTTGCAGCTCAAGGATGACACATGGCTGCAGGGAAAAGAATCAGAGAAATAACAGGCAATCCACGAAACATTTATTTTTGTGTATAAAGTTAGCGGGATGATTACGTAAAGAGATAAAATTACATGCAGAGAAGAGCTCCTCTACAAATAGAATGAAGAATTATGAAAGATCCTTTTGCTCCATGCCCAAATTAACAACTAAATTCCTTAGTGAGACAGCAACATTATATTAAGTTGTGTCCCGGATGCGAGAGCGAGATCTTTGTATATAAATTATTGAAGCTCCTCTCCTCATCCAAATAGTGATGTTCTTCGAATCAAATTTGACCATAAAATCATTCTTAACCCAGATGACAGTCAAAATTAGACCATCTTCACAGCAAGATCTTTGCCTTCATAAAATATTCTGTTTCCATCACACCCAGAAAATGCAATGCAACAATCTTGAGAGGCCAGGATTTCCATGGAGATTACTATTAAAATTGAGCTTAATCTGCCTCAAAGGTGGTGATGTTCACATCAGTTTTTAACTTTCTTTACAATAACTAGAAGAAGCTATTTTCAACAAGCCATTTCCCACCAACAATAACAAATACTCATTCTCAAAGGAATGGAGAAACCAATAAATCATATCAATTCTTGCACTTATTAATGATCCTAGCCACTAAACAGCAAAAAAGCCAACTAGGAAGAAATGCTCAGCAAAGAATTCTACTATTTTACAGTATCAGTGCCTCCTAAAATTTTGGAGTGTCTGACCACTAGATTCACTTTCTCTAATAGCATTTTCCCCAGATTTCAGGCATATTTCTTCAGTTCCCCAGGTTATTCGAAAAGAAGCTCGGACTATTAGGTTCTTTTTACCAATCCCATGCCCCTCCTTGACCAACCAGCTCGCAAACATCCTTCTTTCACATCACAAGTATGCACCTTTCTGGATAGAATTTTGTTGAACTCATACAACCTTGTGATGGTTTTACAATTTCTGTTAACCATTAATACAACCATAGAGGATAGGGGTAAGTTAAAGAGGCTCATCATCATATAATTCAAGCATTTTCTATAAACATCAGCAATAAAGCACAATAAGTCAACAAGCCTCAAGCATTGTCAATGCCCTGCCCCCGAAAATCCCAACACTTGTCACAGGGAAGCATATTACATGAACTCAGGCTACTCACCACCATTGGACCATCTAAATTTAACCACAAATATAGCCCATCATGTGGATAATTTGGTCCATAATCACTACAATGAAGTTCACACTTTATTAATGGTATCAGAGAACTCACAAACTCTGAATCATTGAACACAGATGTTTATTGCTTTAAAAACCTAACACTCATGTGGGGATTTCATACCCATGCTCAAACATGAAACAATATATGAGCGCACAGCCATTAGAAATCATTGCATCATATACAAGCCAGAAGGGAGGAGAAATAAAAAAAAAACAAGAGTATCAAAATTGTGCAAGAGATCTTGTGACAGGAGAATAAAATGCAAGCTTCAAAGTAATAAAATAAAAACTAAAGTGAGGCAAAAAAAAAAAAAGCCAACCCCAGTAAGCAGAAACAGAATCACATAAAATAATTAAACCACATGCATAAAGAACAAAACTGCAGTCCCCATCAAAAGAATATAAATAAATAAATAAATGGCAGTCCTCGAAATTACACTAATTACTTACAGGGATGTGTATCATTGGAGCCCCACCAAAGTAAGAAGAGAAAAGCTCAGCATTCAATGTTGCACTCATTAAGATCAACCTAAGTTCCGGACGACGGGGAAGAAGGTCTTTCAAGACTATCAGAAGAAAATCTGACAACAGGGCAAGCAATAGATTAATATCAAATATTTTTCAAATGTCCAGTTTTGGATTTCAGAACCAGGTTAGTTAAATTGTCTCCATAAAAAATGACTTCAGTAATTGAAATTTGTTCATTGAAAAGCCTACCCTCATTCATGCCACGTTCATGAATCTCATCTACGATGACATGGGTCACACCTTTCAAGTTTCTATCAACCAGTAATCTCCTCAGCAAAATTCCTGTTGTGCAGAAAAGTAGGCGAGTGTCCCTCCCTTTCATGCCTTCTAGTCGAACCTTATAACCAACCTAAAGAAGCAAGTCCATATAATAGATGCAACAGATGAATATATATTCTTCTCCAACTTAAGTGTGAAAGAAAAAGCAACCATTTTGAGCCTTTAATATCTGAGGAACTCACAGATTCACCCAACTTCTCCCCTCTTTCAGCTGCAACTCTTTCAGATACAGATATAGCAGAGATTCGTCTTGGTTGAGTACAAATGATACTACAGGTTGCTCCACAAGCAGCATCTATCTTGGATTCTAAAATGTATTGAGGAAGCTGCGTGGTCTTACCACAACCCGTTTCACCTGAAATAACAACAACCTGTAGAATCAAAGCAAAAAAAATATATGAATATCCAGTAATGTTCAATTTTATTATAAAGGAAGGATTATTTACTAAGAGCAAGCATCCTACAATATCAACATCATAAGGAAATCAGGAGAAATAAATTATAGACAAAAGAAGAATTAAATATTTTGCATACACAGGTAAAACCAGTTGACCAAAATAATGGTCCAAGCAGCGTTTGCTGTACCACCCCATACCGCCCAGTATGGAGAGTATTGTACCATACCAATACTGTAGCAATACTGTTGTATCATGCCGAACAGCGTACCAACACTATAATAGGATGGTACCAATATGGAGTTTGGTATCGAGACGGCGAACTTTGGGTCCAAAAGATAAGTTCAAAAGGAAAAACATGCACCAAACCAATCAAGAAAAGGTAGTTGACTGGATTGTTTCTATTACCTTAATTTTAGTCCATATGAAAGGATGGAAATAAATAAGGAAGCTCATAGAGATAAAATGGGTAAGTGGAAATGTTCCTATAGAGCCAAGATGCACCTTAAAAGTAAACAGTGAATATTAAATAACATTATAGTTTCAGTGAAATACTAACAATGTAGCTTTAGCTAGATAATATAGAGCATGGAAACAGGAATGAAGTATGGGAGAATACAAAAAGTATAGCAACATGAAGTTGTGGTGTTCGAGTTGGAAGCCTGGTTGTGGAACCAATAGAGCATAAAGCAGAGAATTCTAGTATGTTTGATAGGCCAGAGATGGTCTCAGCTGCATTATATGAGATCAAACAAAGGGGTAGATTAGATAGGAAGGTGCAAAAGCACACACATAGAACCTCATTCCCACCCATCCCATAGGCCCACCCTCTAGAAGCACCCTTATATGTGGATAAAATAGTCAACAAACTGAATAAATTTAATTTTATTCCCTCTAAATTCCATGCAGTCTCTACTCTCTAATATGAATTTACAAGGTGAAATATTACCTTCCAGCTATACATTACCTTAGAAGACTCAATTCAGATGGATTCTATTTTTAAAGCGGGCAGCCTTTAGAGTTGGAGAGCAATTCCTAAAGCAGGATCAAACATTCAATAGAAGATTCTAGCAACTAAGGAACATCACCAAGATGGGAGGGAGGTGAAGGATTCAGATCAAAGGATATAAAAGAGGATGACATAGTAGATTAGGCTTGGATAGATACAATAAGATGATATTTGAAGATGCTTCCTACCTAGATTTGGTCTTGAATACAAACCAAGGACTAAAATCAAACCTAACTAGATGGAACAAGGAAACCTTGCCCTTTATTAATTTTCACATGCCCGAACAACCACACTGGAACACCATTATCTATGATATTCAATGGATTTATGTGATCATAAACTGATAAGTTGGGCATGCCCTTTCTAAGGTTAAATGCAATTTTGTAATTATTATATTCTCATGTGAACAATTTCTTTAAAGTCTCAAAAGGATAGAAAATGTTTACAAAAGAGGCATGAATTTCATTCATGGCTAAAGCTGTCAATGGTGAGAGGAAAAACACTGCTGCACCATCATTCTTCAACATAAGATGGAACAAGCTAGAAAATCAAGAACAGCAAAATAAAAAGGAAGAACTTCAAAAGTAAACAACAATTTACAATCCTAATTGATGTTTGATTTCATGCACTAGGGAAATGTAAAGAACATTTTGTTTATATCTCCATCAATTTGTCCACGAATTAGTGGTAAGTCCAGAAATTTGCCAATTTCAACAGATATAAGACGTTTATGAGCACTTCCATAAATCCTTATTATCGATACATCATCTTACTTAGCATCTAAACCTTTTAATTAGATGATTAGCGAGAAACAAATAAAGAATGATTATGACAGGGAAATAGACAAACGTCTATGAGTTCAAATAATTATAGTTCTCAAAGTTGAAAAGGTTCACAATCTCAGTACCAAATCCTGTACCCATACCATGCTGATACAGAGTCGATACAGCTATACAGGGGTCAGTTCGGGATCTCGGTTCAGTACTAGTACAGCACTATACACTCGCTATGGGGTGGTACATACTAATTTAAAGAACCTTGGTTGAAATATTAAAAAAATTGACCAACTTATAGTAAACCCATAGGTCTTTTTATCTTTAATGCATGGAACTTCTTGAATGGTATCCTCCCACTTTAACAACCAAGTAACCAACAAACACATGAAAAAAATTCAGATGCAAAAATCCGGCACTCAAAGACCAAGATAAATGATATTTATAATAAAAGAAATACAAAATTCACTATAGGTTAGTGAGGAAAGAGCGAAAATGTAACACAAGAAATCAAACAAAAAAAATCCACAACATGTATACCCCTAAAATTAAGGAATTGGAGAAAAAAGGCCAAAGTCTTGTTCAGGATTGATAACATAAGTTCCTTTCATACCCTGAATCAACATAAGGAAGTCACAAGACAAAATCTGAATGTTAAATGATTCTCAATAGTCAATACCACATTGAGATAATTTGTACAATTGTTGGAAGGCCTGTTTTGTTCTACATACCAGAAAGGTCAATAATGAAGAGAGTTTTGAGCATAAGGTGATCCTATTGAGAAAATAAAACAAAAGAAAAATAAATTATATTTATATATATATATATATATATATATAAAGCTAATATGGATGTGTGGTATAAGGACAGTACAGTTAAACAAGATAAGGATGGCAGCATGAAGGATAAAGGAGGAAAGAAAATTAATATGAAAACAAATGGTTTAGGTTATGAAATGTAAGGCCAGAGATGAGCACCCCATGCCAATTTCCAAAAGGAAGGTATGTATCCGTACATCAACTACCAGGCCAAAGCACAAGAAAATCATAGAATACTCTTTTGAACTAATAAAGAATACCACCCAAAGACTCTCAAGAAGGCATAACCGAAGAAGCATTAACCGAGATGAACAAAAGGAAACAAACATCTTCAATAAAATAGGCCACCCATCTCTATGGGAAAAAATTGATCTGTTCAAACTGCCCATGGCAAACAGCTGAGACCATTCAAATATTTCAAGAGCACTAAGTGTAAACTCCATTTACCCTGTGACAGAGATACATCAGCATAATGCAGAGGTCATACCCTGTGACTAATAGACAGGCTATGAGATTTCCATCAATTCAATCAATCAGCATTCCACACTATGATAGTTATTTAGTGTATGAAGAAAGAAAATGCGTAAAACTGTTAGAAGATTCACATTCACTGAATCGCGTGATAACATGTCATTTGTTCATTATGACTAAAGCTGTTATGCTCAAGTTAAAGAAGTAAACCAAAAAAAAAAAAATCGCAGTTAATATTGAAACAACAGAGTTCAAAAGAAACCTGATTTTGAGATATGGCTGCTAACAGTGCTTCTCTTTCTTTATAAGCAGGAAGACTTCTCCGAAATTCAAGCATTTTTTGTCCTTCTGGAGATTCCTACAGAAGTGAGCAAAATTTTCAGAACTTGTACTGATATTGGATGCTAAAGCCATTGTAAACTACAATCTACATAAGCAAATGATGGTTCCATAAATTAGCATTGGCAAAAACATCAGGACATGACACCATTTAATCAAATCTTGGCACCTAATGGAAGGTATTTTGCCCCTTCTTTTAATGGATTCCTTCTAAATGATGATAGCACATAACATAGAAAACTAAAAAATGAGGTATCAGTTTCATTTTATAGATATAGCAAGAGAACCAAATATTTTGCCCTAAAAGCATTAAAGAGTTGCTCAGCTTTGAATTTATCAAATGAATATACAAAATGGCTAAAGGGATTGTATCTCAGAAAACTAGAAATAATCGATCCTTAACCACATTTAAAGATAACAAACTAAGAAATGATCAATACTTATAACAGCTAGATGTAAAATGCTAAAAACTGACTGATTTTCATGCAAGATATACTGATCAGTCTCTGCATATTGATGAAGTATCATCTCCACAAATACATAAATTTATTTTTTTAAACAAAATGCCAGAGATTGCAGTTTAAACTTCAACAACGTTTGGGGATGCTTATTGTTTAGGTAGCCAGGCATTGCAAGATAAAAATCATGAAGCAAACTAACTGGCATGTGCAAGACTCAATTGTTTTTGCATCATTTATCATTGTTCCTTAATACTAAGAAATGATTGATACTTATAAGAGATAGGTGTAAAATGCTAAAAGCTGACTGATCTTCATGCAATATATACTGATCAAGTCTCTGCTTATTGACAAAGGATCATCTCCACATATACATAAATTATTTTTTTTAAAAAATGCAAGAGCTTGCAGTTGAAAATTCAACAACATTTGGGGATGCTTATTGTTTAGGTAGCCAGGGATTGCAAGATAAAAATCATAAAGCAAACTAACAGGCATGTGCAAGACTCAATTGTTTTTGCATCATTTATCATTGTCCCTTAACAAACATATTATAATATATTATATTTCGCAATTTGGACATGCTTTTCCTCCATAACCAAGCCTAATGCACTATTACTATGCATAAGTAAACTACAGTCACATGCACAAAGAAATTTAAAAGAGCAAAGGGCAAGCACCAAAAGATTATATATTCATGACCATAATTAAATGACCCTCATAAGACAGTTTTTTGTTAGATTGCAAGGACCTTTTTAAATATTTAGCTAATTTGCATACAAGTACAACTGGTTGATACTTTGGATATTCTACTAACACAAGAAGATTTGAACTATGGTTTGAAACTCCACATTTGGCTCCAGGCTCACCCCACATTTAAAGTGCACTACTGATTGCACCACTATCAAGCTCAGTCAAGTTGAATAAAAACTCAACTTCAGAGCTGAGCTTAAAAGATCAATGAACACTTAGCAAAACAAGGCGAGAACAAGTATAGAGAAGAAGGCTGACTACATAAACTGGGCTTAGGGCATGTAAACTCTAAAAAATAAAAATAGCATATCTTGAAGAAACCAACAAATGACCCTGTGAGTGAAACAGTAGGGAAACCAAGTGTTCACATGCTAGCTGCTGATAATGCTCTTCAAAAGTCATATAGGAATAACCAAAACCTGCCAAGCCTGTTGTTGATTACGCAATTGTAAACTTCTTCGCCTCAGAATTTTCTCCATGACAACACTTGTAGGAGGGTCCTGTTGCTCGGAGAGACCTTCATCAGTGGTGAAGCTGTCAGTGCTACTTGACCTTGAAAAGGCAATATTGGGAAAGCTCCCTCGATTTGTTCGCTTCCGAGCAAGGTATTCTCCAAGCAAATGATCCACTTCTCTTTGCAAACCATTAGGAATAGAGACCTGCCATGTAATACATGATGATGTCAGTACAACAAGCACTTACCACGCATAACCAGAACAAGTAATTAGATCATATCCTTAGTAGCTTTCCTCCATCTGACAAACACATGTAATAATTCTCACATGTTGTTTAGTTATGAAAAAGCATATCTAAAATTGATGGGTAAAACTAAAGACAATTATTACACCAAACAATTTAACTAACATTAAATACTAAACCAACTCAAAGTAAATAAATGTTTCAACAAAGGATATAACAGCAGAGCATGTGAAGAGTTATTGGCAAAATACCTCCCTCTGAGGTCTTTTATCATCAAGATCTGATCGGTAGTTTGGCAAAGGTATCTTGCTGAAAACAACCACCTTTCCATATTGGCGGCTGAAAATCATACCAAACAAGTTTAGTGTACTGACACTAAATTAGTGTAAATAATAGGTTAAAAAATTTGAGAGATGGAGAGACCTATATAAACCCATTCTTTCAGCTAGTGCAGAAAGCTGCTCATAATCACGCCTGTCCTTTCTCTCCCGCGATACCACCTCTTGCTCGCTTCCATTGCGGAGAAGCATACTTAGTTTCCATTTCCACTCATCAACATTATCTAGAGTGGAGGCACCCTGAAGAGATATATATGAAACAAACTTGCAAAAGTGAGAACTAGAATATGTAAGCATATGTATACATACAGAAAGCAATCAAAACTATAATCCAGCAAGCACCATTCATGAAAAGAATCAAGTCCTGAAAATGTCAATACATCAACAGCCTTTATTTTTATCACAAAAAGGACTTTCTTTTCTAAAGTGACTTGATCATTAGAAACTTCCACATCATTAAGCAACATCTCGCCGAAGTACTAGAAACAATTTATTCATGTTAACCTCATTCTGTTCCCTACCCATCAATGAGAACATAAACTAATACTAATATTATAAGTAGCGAAACTATATAAACCAACAACTAAAAGAGCTCCTGCCCAAATTGAAGATAGATAAAGCTAACAAAACTAAGTCAGCAATAAATTTAATATATTGTTGTCATATAACTTTTAAATATCTGCAACTATAAAAAATATATCAATGTCTAAGAATATAGGGGACAAGTAAAGGCATGCATATATACACATACATTTGTATGAACATATGGTGAATATTGCATGTGGAGACATGCAAAGTGGACTCCTAACACTGCATGCCATCCAAATACATATGCAACACATACCATATATGCGCATGAATCACAATCTTGTCAAATCCTACACTTCCCTAATCAAGCAGATGCTTGGTGGAACCCTTAAATCCCAACAAAATGTGAAAATTTAAGCTATTAATTTTAAGTTTTGATTTTTTTTTGTCCATGCTTCATTTATAAATGGGATATATAGGAGTTCTAGGTGTGTTGGTTGTGGATATGATGAATGCACTGGCCATGCAATATCACCAGGTTACATGGTGCAGAAGTTCACAATTTGCATAAAAATACCTAGTTAAGAATCTTCAAAGAGCTATGTGATCCTCCATTGTTGTTGTTAGCAACCTGTAAGTAGTCCAACATAAATAGTCATGTGGAAGACCTTATACTGGAATGTCAACCTACAAATTCTGTAGCACAAACAATTTAAATGGTGCCAATCAGCCAAAGAATTCACTAGAGGGAGTGAAAATGGCAGTGCAACCCCACGCACATCCAAAGGTCACCAAGGATATGATTGAATAAATATAAGTTCTATGATAAATGGCATTAGTAATTCAAAATGCACATATTTAATATATTGTGTATGAAATGGACCAATTAGTATTTGGTCAGATGTCCAAAATTCTGCCAGCTGCAAGCATCAAATAGACACAATGCAGCAGCTACGAAAGATACTAGCCTGTCACTAATCTAAGAACAGATGATACAACTACCACTTTTGGTTCCACATGGCCAAAATAAACACTGACACGATAAAAATGATGACTCAATAATATTTTCTTCACCCTTGTGATCATGAACATGATTGAAACCTATTCTCTCTTTCCTATTCCTTTCACAAATCTGTTCAAAATCTGACTTTTAACTCCACATAATCAGATGAAATTTGGTATCAGAGCAACATTTTCCTTTTGGAGCTATTACAACAGAAGTTATGAAGAAGATTAAGTTTTGCCTCCTTGACAAGATGATGGATGGTGCCTTTGTGAAGAACTTATCCTACCACTAGCATTGCAACTTAAAAAGGTGGCCATCCAATCTAATTGAAGAAAATGATAATGCAACTAAATCATCAACAGGTCTAACAAACATGAATAATAGTCAAAGATTCTCATGAAGAGATACTTAATGAAGTAACAATGAAAAAGAATCAAGATCTATGGTCGCATTGCTTATGGATCGATGCTGGTCTTCACCATCAAATCTTGGAGACCAGATGATGAAGAAAATTGAATTTGACAACACGGTCCTCAGGTGAAATTCATGCAGCAAGCATATAATGATGTAACAAAAAGATAAGATAGTGTTAGGAATAATTATTTCTTTCTCAAACTTGCATATCTGGAGATTCTTTTAGGACTATTTTATTAGAGCCACAGAAAGTCAAATTGGTTGCTTAAGGCTTAAGCTAAAAATTTGATAGGCACACATCTTTTATCAAAGATATCCCAAATTCTCGCTTTCCACATTTCTCATCTTTCAATTCCAATGATTTATAAGACATAGAGTGTTGTATTGCAAGTAGATCCTTCATTTTCAGGAAATTTAGAAAATTTGGGATCCGTATCAATTTAGGCAAGGATAAAGACACTTCCTTGGCCAAGATTAGGACTGCAAGGGGGTTAGCTTGGTCTAAGAAATTTTTTGATCTAGATCAAATCCATTTTAATTTGGGTTTAACATCTAAATGTACCCAACTGGAAATTGATCAAGTTGGGTTGGGTTAACAGATTTATATTGATCCAATGAAAAATCAAGTTGGATATAGTTAATTCAGATCCAAATGAAACCATATTTCTAGAGCTGGGATTGGTTAAGGTTATCTCACATTAAGGAAGAAAAGGGAAAGCCAAGCATTAAGTTTCTATAAAAATTCTTGGTATGAGTGAGATAAAGAAACTAGATAGTAAAGATAATGAATTTATAGAGTTGTAACTTATACTGCATTGAAAACTCAAAATCTTACAATCCCCACATCATAGCTCCAAGCACCCCACTCTTTCACAAAAATGGGCTTATTTAGCCCAACTACAAAGATTGGGTCATGGTTATGGACAAAAAGTAAGGCCTGAAGATTTCATATTTTGCATTTCATGAAAAGGTGTATATCATGACTAAACAAATATAAACTTGAGTAACTGGATCAATTTTCATAATTGGTTCCCCTTAGGGAATAATATGAGCAGTGTAGGTGTTTGGGGGAAGGCAGGGAGAGGCAGGATCGGGTATTCTCAAATTGGTTACTTAGGTATAGCAACATAACACACTTCATAATTTATTCAAGGATCAATCAAGTCATGATCGGGTCAAAACATGAAAGATCCTAGTCAAAGCCAAATATTAGGCAGCAACCTAAGTGTCCAGCCTCCTCCATACACTACCACTGTCCTTCATTCCTCTTTGCCTTCAACTTATCCATCCACCACAAGCCTTGCATCACCACTATTAGCCCCCTTCCATCCACCCCCTCCGCCTTCAACCTCATCAATCCCCCACCAGCCACATTTTTCACCATTTTCCTCCTTTGACTAATCCAACCCGCTTCTGGCTTTACTTCTATCTAGCATCCTTCATCCATGATGCCACGGCCAACCTCCTCTACTCAAACCACCCCCCCCCCCCCAAAAAACAACGTGCTTGCCTCCTTCAATGCCATCTCTTTGCACCATAAAGGGGTTTTCTTTTGGACTGTTTCTCCTCAATCTGGACCTTAATTATGTCTCAAACATCTAAAAGATTTAGTTGATAAAATCTTATATCTTAAACTCAATTATATCTTTTTTTTGGGTTTTTCAATAATAAACAAATCTAACTTGGAAATGACTGGTATTCATGTCAAAACCTTAGAATTGGCTACTTTGCACTACAACTCTTTCTCTCTAGTCGTGCTTCTTACTCGCCCAATAAACCTGACTACACCCAACTCTACCTAGTCTCACTCTTAATCCAAATTCTAAAAACTGTGCTAGGTGGGCTGGGACAGAAGCGATCAAGTTAGAAGTTGATCAAGTTGAACAATGGGATGACAATTTTGTAGCTTGGGATAGGACTGGGTTACCTCTAACCCAACTCAACCCATCTGATTTGCATCCCTAAACAAAAGCCCAAATATCATATGGTTCATCTTGAGTCATTTTTTGCTTGGAAAAGATGTAGCTCAGATCTGGAAGAGAGAAGATCTAATTGCAACATAACATGGACCGAAATTGTCAAGTTAGAATTCTAGTCCTAATCAATGGCTTGTTTCGTGTTATTTGTTTTCTCATCTTAAAATGTATCAAACAAGAACTCATAACCTTGTCTTTTATATACCATTCACAAAACTAATTCTAAGCCATTTTATTTGATCCATTGTACATTAATTTGGAATGAATTTTGAAAATAATAAAAAACACAATTCAAGCGACGCAAATTTTGGCAGTATGTATGCTTAAGCCCCCTTCTTAGCTTCAAGTCTACAAAGCTTGCTTCTCATTTTTATGCACAAATAAGATTCCTCGCAAAAAAGGATATCAAAATTCTAATACAAAATGTCGGACTTGCAATTCCAACTCCAACAAAAACATCCACCATCTTGTCGCCTTAACAAGGTGTGCAACAAGATAACATAATCAGATCATCAAAAGAAAAACCTCTAGTAATTGTAACTTCCCTTACATCAAAATATGCAACATAATAACAAATAAATTACCTTAAAACTTATCTCATCCACAAAGAATATTCGAATAACCGATGGTACATGACTAGCATGATGAAACACTGGACCGACATCCAAACTCCATATCAATGAAGGCTTGAGAGTCAAAAAGATATATTAAACTGATGGTTGTTCAACTCTTATTCTTACCTAATTTCACTGCTACTTGCATCCCTAACTCCTCAAAAACTTTCAATCAGGTAGGAGTGTGATGGTATAAAGCAATTTGGTTAAAGGTATGAGATCCATTAAAGCAGGCTATCTAGCATATATGAAATCCATTAAAGCAGGCTATCTAACATATCTGGACTTGGCACTTCTACTTGCTTTTATTGGTTCTTTGCATTCTAGCACGATGTGTAGGAGTAAGGTCAAACATAAACCACAATTCCAGCAGTTGATACAACACAAAACCACGCTTGACTCTTGAACAGTTCACGGTGATGTAAAATTCGACACACAGACCACCAATACTTTCTGCAAGCATAAACTAGGTCACTGAGCAAAAACTAAACCGATACACTTCCCACCTGATTGTGCTAAAGAATGAAACCAAAAAAGAAGGCGTCATCAGTTCATATCTATGCCAACGCAAAAGTTCAAATTTCTATCCAAGAGCAGTAATGTAAACACCATATATAACCATAGAAAAAAGAAGCCCATGAATTCGAGAAAGCAGGGAACCGACCTTGTTCGAAGCCGGTGAAACCTCCATGTCGCGATCTGAGTCGTCGTCAGAGTAATCATCGTACGCATACCGCGCGTAGTGGGAGCTCTGCTGTCGGAGATAGGGCGGGAATCCGTCGGCGGCGGTGGGGGCTGGGGCGGTAGAGTTGAGGGTGATGGCCCCCTGTCCACCGCCGGCGCCGGTGTCGCGCCAGTCGTAGTCGACGGATCGGGCGGTGGTGAGAGTGCCGTTGGCCGAGGCGATAACGGAGCGGAGGCGGGGGATGGGCGGGACATAGACGCCGCCACCGGCGGAATGGCTCTTCATCGGTGCCGAAGTGGGGTTAAAGCTAGGATTTCGAGGGGCCGTCGGGGAGCGAAGGAGGGCGGTGGCGGAGGGGACCAGAGACATGGTCATGCGGGGGCGGGTCCGGAGGCAGCCCCGCAGCACCGCGGCGTAAGGCATGATACCCTCCTACATCTCATGAACTCCACCCTCCTTTTATAGCCGCCGAGAGAAAGAAAATATCTCCACCAAAAATATGTCTTTTAGAATTTCCCTTTTAAGGGAGGAGGTGGTGGCGGTGGGGCGGAGACGAGGAAGAGCTTGGAACTGGGCGTGGGGGAAAATGGGGGAGTTAGGGTTTTGTTGGCTCTACGAGTGTTTCTGCTGTTCTCGTTAGGACATGAAAGAGGGCTTTCGAAGGCGTGAACAGGATGGGGCCTGCTGAAATTGTCGACGTGCCGAGCATGTAGTGGCTAAGAAGAATGTTCTATGTTTGGAAAACGGTGGGTGATGAGATGCAGGGAGTGGAAGGGGGATGGATGGGGGCACGTCCGAGGAGATGACTGCGGAGGTGGGAATTTAGAAGCTTGGTCGATCGGACCGCTTTGGGATGGTTTGGAGGCCGGTTAGCGCGGATCGGACGGTTACGATAGGGTTCGGATTGCAAGAATGTGGGAGCGCGGCGGGTTTTGGGATGCGCTCGGGACGGCGTAAGTTTACCGCTGTGTTTTTTCCGTTGCCGTGAGGCTGGGCCCGGTGCTCGTGGCGTTGGCACGACGGCCTTAATGGACACCGGTTGATGCGACATAAACCCAGGCAATTGAGTCTCGATGCGTGATCTTCGTCGGACGAGAGGCAGCCCATTCTGTTCCTGCAGTACAATTTACGCAAGCGTGATCAGGTTTACGGATCAAGTTTGACCTACTCACCATGCGTTGGGTTAGGTTTGTTGTAGCATGGCCAACTAGTTGGTCTTTATAGGGGGAGTTCAAGATCATTGATTCCAACTTTTGGGGATCGTTTTGGGTGCGTCGTCACTCGGTGGATGGTGATCAAGGCACAGGGTTTTTAGCGGTTACATTTTCAATGTGCTTTTCATGATAGCTTCATTGATTTTGTAAACAAATTATAAGGTGGAAAATAAAAAACTCCGACCGGGTGCTTCGTAACAGTGCATTCACTTTATGTTTAATTGGGCCTAATCTTTTATCCAAAAAAAAAAAACTGAGCCTAATCATTTTTCTTTGCTATAGCTTATATATGTACAGTAACGGATCCAAAAAATTTTTTTATAAATTTAATATAATAAAAAAATAAAAAATTATAAAATAATAATAATAATAATAAATATTATTTGTTAAATAATAAAATATAAAAAAAATAATAATATATAATATCTTGAATGTTCTTTATAATAAAATATTCTGTTCCTGCATTACAATTTATACAAGCATGATCAAATTTACGGATCAAATTTGACCTACTCGCCATGCGTTGGGTTAGGTTTGTTGTAATATGACCAACTGGTTGGTCTTTATAACGGGAGTTCAAGATCATTGATTCCAATTTTTAAGGATCGTTTTGGGTGCGTCATCACTCGATTGATGGTGACCAAGATATAAGATTTTTAACGGTTACATTTTCAATGTACTTTTGATGATAGCTTCATTGATTTTGTAAATAAATTATAAGGGGAAAAAAAAAATTTCTGACCAGGTGCTTGATAATAGTGCATTAACTTTACGTTTAACTGGGCTTAATCTTTTACCAAAAAAAAATTGAGCCTCATCATTTTTCTTTGCTATAGCTTAAATACATGCAATAGTGGATTCAAAAATTTTTCTTTGTGGAATCAATATAATAAAAGAAATGGAGGAGCTATGGAGAGAGAAAAAAGAAAAAAATAATAATAAATATTATTTTTTAAAATAATAAAAATATATAAAAAATAATAATGTGTAATATCTTAATTTTTTTATAATAAAATATTATAAATAAGTATCATAGTAAAATCTTAAATATTATTAAATATTAAAATTGTAATGACTAACTAAAAATTATTCTAATTATATATTTTTGATATGAGTAAAAAAAATGAAAAGACATAAAAAACTCAAAGAATGTTGCCATAAAAAGAAGCTAAAAGAAACATATCTAATTCAAATTGAGAATAAAGATAACAATATATAGTTTTTTATTGCATTTGTATTGATTGGTGTTGGGAGAAATTCTGCAGGGACCGATTATATGAAAAGGCCTAGGACCCAAAGTGTTTGCGCCAAACAGGCCTGTCAACAGCAACACTGTGCCGACTCAAGATCGATTATTACCTTTGCTGAGCTAGCTCTCTGCAACTGCCTGACATAAGCCTTACCCCTCAAGCAAGCAAGAGCTCGTTGACAGCTACTCAACGATCCCTACATATTATCATCGATGACCCCTTGTCAACCAACCAATCGTGCGTCTCTAAACAACAGCATCTAGTAATACCCTGAAGCGACTGACCCTAGTCGTCGCCAACTAATTCTCGACAGTCTCCAATTGATAACTTCATTTGAAATATCGTGCCCACCAGACAACAACTATCTTTGGACTGATAAGGCAACTACAATCGTTGCATGCTGAAAATCTTGCACGATAATCTCGTGCCCTACGAATCACATCCTAATCATGTGGGATCGTACCAACTGAAGCTCCAACTCTCCACTATAAAGGAGACGTCATTATTTTGTCTCTTACGCTCCTCTTTCCGTTGAACGAGAGTTTTGACTTGAGCATCGAATGATCCTCATTGGAGCCATCTCTGATTAGGACTTTTTTGCAGGTCATGCCCGCAGAAGACTCTTTCCACTGTCTACTCTAGTGTCTCGATGCCAGATGAATTCTTGCACCAATAATTGGGATACAAAAAATAAATTGATGTAGATTTTAAATGTAAGGGATGGATAGATAGGGACCATGGGATTGAGGTGGGGGTATTAAAAAATAAATAAAGAAGTAATAAATAAAGTAAGAGAAAGAATGAGAGAGAAAGGGAGAAAGGTCAAAGTAGCATTTAGAGAGGGAGAGAGATGGGATATGTGAGTCATTAAAGCAAAAAAATATATGTTATATTTTATCTTTTGATATGATCCTTTTAGAATATAAAAATAAATTGATATAGGATTTAAATATAAAAGGTGGATGGATAGGATTAGGGTAGAATTTTAAAAGATAAATAAAGAAGTAATTAATAAAGAATAAAAAAGAAGGAGAAATAAAGAGAGATCAAAATGGTGTGAGAGAAGGAGAGAGAAAATGAGAGGTAGAATATGAGAGTCATAAAAAAGAAAGAATATAGGTCATAATTACTCTTTTGATGTAATCTTTTTTATTCTTTATTTCTTCAAGACTTTACATGAGATATAGAGTCAATTTATAAAATTAATAGGATCAATTTTGACTTTTTCTACTAATATATATATATATATATATATATATATATATATATATATATATATATATATATATATATATATATATATATATATATATATATATATTTATATCTAATATTGTGGGTTCAATTTTAACTTTTTTTTTACTAATCAATGACTTTTTATACTAATAGTCTAGTATATATATACATGGGGCTCTTTTTTTTGTGGGGTCAATTGACCCCACAATTTCCTACTTACATCTGCCAATGTATACATATGATTGTATAGTTTAAAACTAACTTGCGGTGTAAATATAACTTTCTTGAAAATTTTCATCGATTTCTCTCCTTTTTTTTTCAATTAAAAAGAAGGAACTCATCAGGTACTGCAAAACAATAAGCCTCTTAAATATAAAAATAGATATCCTCATAGACTGTTAATTAAAATTAATATAATACACCTAATTAATGGTATATAAACTTCACAAATAAATAAGTAGATGAGTAACATAATTCATATTTGTATGACATTGGATAGTTATTGTTCTCATTTTGTAGCATGGTGCGCTATTGTAGTAAAATTTAGCAATATATTTCTATATTAATTGTTAAGTAAGGCAAAATAATTTTTTTTTAGTGAAATATGCATGTTGATAATATGGAAATCATTCATTAACTCAAAAGAGCAACAATTTAGGAAAAGAAAACTTGATATAAAATATTATGCTATTTAGAAAACAGGAGAAACAAGTAACACATAAATTCAAAATTATCATTCTCATGATTCTAGATTAATGTTCTACTCAAAACTTGCTAAAAATGATTGAGATGTTGCAGCATGTGGTCGTTTATTGATAGAGTCATGCCTCAATGTATCCAATAACAACAAACAAGTTAAAATGTATGAATCTTTGAGGACAAAATTGAAATTTTGCTTTGAACTAGATCCCAATTCTTTGTGTGAATAGTATTTTATTCTTAGTTTTTAAGTTTAGCAAGAACTTTGAGAATGGGAGAGTGATTTTTAGAATTAATTGTCAAAAACCATTTATACATTAAGGTTTGCACTTGGACAAAGACATCAGCATGCTTCGTATGGATACCCTTCCAAACTTCGAGCACTTTTTAAGCCATACACATAATTAATAAACTTTATGTAATCCAGTTAATATTGATAAATTTTGCCAATAAATAACTTTTTATGTAAAACTTTGTCCATAAACAATGTTTGTATAAACAGGCGAAGATATGTAATATCATAATACCCGATATCATAAGAATGGTATGTGCACATCATAACCAATAATGTAGACCATTATTTATAAGCAATTTCTTTTGGAAGATTGATAAAAACTTAAAACCTAGGAACAAATTTACACATGCATGCATACATACATGTATAATAAAGATTTGGTCAGTGAGTTTATCAAAATTATATAAAATATAAAGAAAAGAATATAATAAAATATTATTATTTTTTGAAGAAGTTAACTATTAGGTTGGTGTATCCTGCATTTTTCAAGTGGTTTTATATTGCATCCACAAACACAACTTCTTTTCCTGTTTAGTGATGTTAATAGCATTACTGGTAAATCAAAATTTTAAATTCGTTCGATGTATGTACAATTAATAAAGTTATGAGTCTCTTGCTTTCAATATTGGCCACTAGTAAAGTTATGAATCCATTCCATGCATGCATAAGTTTGGTGGGATGATTATTAAAATTATATAGATGTTGTGTACGTAGAGCCTATCTTTCTTGAAAACAAATTTCTATTGTCAACTAGCCATCATTGAGACTCCTTGAAATATTTGTAGTAGGCCCAATGATGCATTTCCAAAAGTATGATATATAATATGTAACATATAATTTAGTTATTCTATATATGATATATAATGTATAATGTAAATTTATTTCATTCAATTTTTTATATATTTAAGCTCTTTCATTCTTAGCAGGTATAATTTAGTTAGCTCAATTACTATTTATGTATAGTGCATATTAAAAATAAATAAATCTAAATTACTGTTGCGGCCAATCTCCTGTTGCGCCCATCGCTAGAGAAGAGCACTTGCAAAAGAAGTCCTCACTAACCGAAATTATGTCCGACGGAGACCCTTCGATACTTAAGTTAGTGGGGGGTTGATGAACCGCAGATAAAGAGTAATCAAAATGGTAAGGTGTTAGCCCAGAATTATCTCATCCATACTATTCATTTATCTCCCTTTTATAAATGATTCTGATGTAACCGTCGAGCACGTGGTCCAACTTTTTATGGCACTAAATTATCAGACCATAATTATAGAGTTAATGGATTGTTTATGCCTACTAATGACCGTGATATGTAATCGATAACCTTTTATAACGGTTAGATATATAGGTTCTGCACATTCCGATCTTATGTGATCGTGGAAAGATAAACTGACTATATATCGATAATAGTAATAGGTCGGTAGTTGTGGAGATCTGAATGAGCATCAGACGGTGACTTTGATATGTCGATGGTCATCAGTCGGATCTTAACTGAGTCATCGTGGTTGTCCATTGTTGGTTGATAATAGCCGACTGTCGGTCAGTTAACTGATTGTTAGTCAGAGTATTATGTTTATAAGGTTGATGTAGAGTCAGAGTCGGGGGTCGGTTAAATAGTTCCAACGGTTGTCCCCCACTCTTAAGTCCAAAATGGTCAAACGTGTATATTATCACGTCGTTTATCATGTTGGACGAAGAGAGTTGTCACATGTCGTCTCGAGCCCCGACTTGGCTGCTGATATTAAAGAGTTTTTGAAATACGAGAGATCTTTGACTGTTTTGCTGTTTCGATAGCTGTGAAATCATTATTGGGTTGTCATTTTAGTAAGATAACTCGATGTCCAGGACATCCGGACGATTTGATTTTGATTAGTAGATATTAGCCATGTGTCCAAAAATCATTGGGTCGGAACTGTTCATACGGATAATGATGAGGTGGCATGATTTAGAAGCAGGTGCGTCGAACCATCCGACCAATGATCAGTCTTGATGTCATCACGTATCGACATCAGGAGGAATCTTGATTCGATGGATTTCATCTGGACCGTTGAGGGGTCCTATATATATGAAATCGCTTTCAGCTAGACTTTTTCTTGCATTTGTCACCATCCTCTGCAATGAAAAGTTCTGCTGGAAGGCTACCCAAGTACTAGAAGCTCTGAGTTTCTTCTTCACCCCTCTTTAGCTTTAGGTCAAGTTTTCTTATCTTTGTCCTTGGGTTCTTCTCCTCTTAAGGTTTTTGTTTTAAGGCTTTCTTCTCTTCTTTAGTTTTTCATTTTTGATGGCCAGTAAGAAGGCTTCTTCTTCTCGAGACAGTCGGTCGGAAAATCTAACTGATGAATCTCCATCGAATCTAAAAATGAAAGCTTCTTCCTTATCCGGACCCAATATTGAATGGCTCCGGGAACAGTACTGTATCCCGAAGCAGTATCAGTTTTTTGCTCCTGACACAAATGGTCGGATTAACTCTCCTCATCTGGACCAGGTCATATTTTATGTCGAGGACCTTCGGACCAATCTTTGATTTTCGATTTCGATGTTCGTCTAGAATCTTCTTGACTATTACGGTCTCTGTCCTGCTCAGCTGGCTCCGAACTCCGTCCGGTTGATCATTAGCTTTACTTTGTTATGTCAGCTTATATCGATCTAGCCTCGTCCTTCTCTCTTTCAAACTTTCTTGGTCCTTTATCCTCATCCTAAGGTTAAAGGTTGGTGGTTCTTCAACCTGAGGAAAGGTCTTTCTTTTATCATCGATCTTCCATCGTCCATTCATGGATGGAAGAATCAATTTTTCTTCGTCTCTTTTTCTTCTCCCTGGAGCTTTTTTTCGTACTGGGGTGATCCAAGGATTGACCCCAATGAGAATAGTCGGATGGAGGTCGATGATCGAAAAGATTTCTTCCGACTGAAGGACATGACAGTTCCACCACAGCGAGAGCTGATGACTGAACAAGCATGATATCAGACTTAGTTCAGTCACTTCTTTAGGTATAACATAGTTGATTACTTTATTTTTCTTGTCTGTTTTTGAATTTTATACTGATTTCTTTATTTTGATTGTAGCTATGCAGCCAAAAGCATGAGTGTCGGTTGCAGATATCCACACACACACTGTCAAAAAGAAGGCAGCAATTGAAGCTAGACCCTCCCGACCGTCGAAGAAGGATTGGGTCACTAGTCCACTGGCGAGGGAATCCGACATTCCATCAGAGATGATTTTCAAACCAGTCTTGACATTGTCGGCCCCAACAACGCTTTTTGAGGTACCGTCTGCTGAAGATGGGATGGCGGGAGAGGATGGAGCTACAACAATATCATCGATGGCTCCATTAGTAGAGGTTCGGATTGGGGCAGGAGTCGTGGCCGAACCTGAGCAGTCTATGACTGCACCAGCTGTTCCTCCGATGAAACATTCTCGGATGCAGTCGAGCTTCGACTTTTCACTGTTCTCAAGCGCTGGACTGTCGATCGGCGATCGGAGGAAGGCACCAGTGGCTTCAGCCAACGACGGATCGTCTGCAGGCCTCCGAACTCTCTTCAACATTCAAATCTCTGAGGATGAGTTTGCCCTGGCCAATCCGGTATTGGCCAAGCGGCTCATCAAAGTTGCTCTTCTCTCGACTGATCGGGAGAATAGGAAGAATCGAACTGTTGCTGAGATATTTTCTTCTGTTTAGCCGATGATATTCGGAGTAAGTTTTCTAATATTTTTTTAATCTGACTTGACTTGATTTATCTTCTGCTTTCAGTGGACATATGACATGCACGATCTAGAAAGCGACTATCGGAAGATTATCGACTTTCATCGATCATGGATGGATAAAGTGGCGGCTATCACCGTCAAAAAGAATACTACCATCAAACAACTCCAGGCAGTAGCTGAATGAGAGAAGAAACTTTTGGAGCAGATCTTCCAAATGACGGCCGACCTATAGTCTTTTAGAGCCAAACTTGAGTTGGCTCGTCAAAATATCTCATCTCTTGAGTCGTGAATCAAGAGTAAGAAGCACTCCATCTATTGGCTTAGGTAAGAGAGGGATGGATGCATTGGTGAACTTGAAGCTGAGCGCGAAAGGCATCGGGCCACCTTGGAAAGGTTGCCACTAGCCGATGCCGAGTCGGTCTCCGTGAGAGCTAAAGCAGAGTTGGCAAGGGAAGCTCTGAGTCTGGCCGTCAAGAACTTCAAAAATTCTAAAGAATTCAAAGAAGAAAATTTTGAAGGCAGATATGCTTCCTATTGCATCGGATATAAGAACGGTCGAGATATAATCAAAAAATTATACCCAAACTTAGACTTGAGCAGCATCATTTCTCCTTATTCAGAGATGAAGCTATCGAAGAAGGGACTGCACCGACTGAAGATGATGCATTGATTGCACCAGAAGCTGTTCCAGTCATCGATGCTGCGTCAGAGCAAAGAGATGAAGACAACAATTGATGATTGGTGTAGTATTTTTATTTTTCTTTTTGTAATCAAAAATTTTGTAATCGGATCTTTGGTCCAATTTTGTAACTTCCTTATAATGAATGAAAAAAAAAATTTAAAGTACCAACTCTTTCCTCTCTATGTATCTGCAATATCGTTGAATCATAGTTTGACTACCGAATGTCGATCGACGAGTCGAACATTCAATAGTAATTATAGAATTGTTTGCTAGTCAAATATCAATTGACATACTTTATCTTTTAGGTATTAGGATAAATGGTGATAAGCCGAATATCCATTGACTGACCGTAGTCAAGTCAGTATGTCTAGTTATTTGATAAACAGTGGCAAGCCAAATATCCTTCGACTGACCGTAGTCAAATCGGTATAGTTCTAATTCAATCTGGATCGTATTGGCATAGCATTTCACTTAGTTAAAACTAAGTCAGCATAAATAGTCATTCGACTAGAGTCAATTTTTACAGTAAAAAATCGAGATGTAGTCGGTACCGAGATACAGTCGGTATATCAGCTTTTACAGTGAAAATCGAGATATAATTGATGTATCGATTTTTTCAGTGAAAAATCGAAATATAGTCGACAGAAATTGACCGTCCATTTATCGATCTAATGTCACTTTATAGTTGATCGAAATTTTTGTAATTCTGAAATTCAATATTTCATTCTGAGCACTGTACATATGAACAATTTTATTGATAATGCATCTTTAAGTTGTCAGCATTCTACGTTTGAAGAATTGCTGTTTCCTCGAGAGTTTCCAGCCAATATGCATCCGGTCTAAGTGTCTCAATTATTCTATAGAGTTCTTCTCAATTTGAAGATAATTTTCTCTGATCCAGAAGTTTTGAAACCTCTGCTTTCCTTAGGACCAGATCTCCTGGATGAAAGACCTTCGGCTTAACTTTTGCGTTATAATACCGGACTACTCTTTACCGATATGCTGCCATCTAGACTTGAGCTTGCTGTCGGATCTTTGAAAGTAAGTCTAGATCGGCTCTCTGACACTCTGAATTGTTTGGCTCATTGTATTGTTCCACCCTTACTGATAGTAATCCAATCTCAAGTGGGATCATCGTTTCTGTTCCATAAGTCAGATTAAATAGCGATTCTCCCGTTGGTATGCGAGGAGTTGTTCCATATATCCATAAGATCGGATATAGTTCTTCCACCCTGAGGTATTTAGCTTCATTCAGTCTAGTTTTGAGTCCATGCGAGATTGTTCGATTTGTCACATTCACTTCACCGTTGGATTGTGGATGGCCGACTGATGTGAGCATGTGCGTAATGTAAAATTTCGCACAGAACTCTTTAAAATTTTGATTGTCGAATTGTCGATCATTGTCAGTGATGATGGTATATAGTAGATCAAATCTGCATATGATTGACTTCTGAATAAAATCTTCCATCTTACTTTCAGTGATCTATGCCAGAGGTTCAGCTTCTACCTATTTTGTGAAGTAATCAATAGCGACCACTATGAACTTTCTTTAACCAGATGCTGGAGGAAAAGGACCAAGTATGTCAAATTTTCGTTATGTGAAGGGCCTGTTAGGAATAATGTCCCAAAGCCAATCGTCAGCCTGTTGACGGTTGTGCTCTTTTTGTATTAGTACATGAATTATAAATAAATAAAAGTTATTTTGATATTTTTTCATCACAAATGTTTCATCTTCTAATGAACTCCTTTGTTGTGGTGAAGTCCTTAGGACTATTTAGACTCGACAAAGGAGGATTTGTCGCTTAGTCCTTAAACATGTTCGTGACCAAATGATACGTTGTTACCAAAGACGACAACGTTTATCGAGCATAGGTCGTTGTGTGCCATATGGGTTGGTTGTCCTCATAACTAAAGAGTGTGGGACACTCCTATGGCATACAGGTGAGATGTAATGGTACATCTGCACTGAACGTGACCAACTCCGGAGCTATTTCTGCTATCAAGATTTGCTCCGATGGGATATGGGTATAAATGTCCCTCCGACTTGAGACCGCCACGATGACTTGCAAGCAACTCACTGCACTTAGGCACTGGACTACCTGAATTTCTAATTCAATGACGGAAGGCTGCTGGGTGTAGTCAAGTACTTAACTTGTCGGTGCGTATGTCAAGATGGGATTGACCACTCCAGTTTAGGAGCTGTGTACAGTCATGTTTCAATTTAGCAAAACCTTGGCCAGAGTAGTCCTAGTGAGGAGTCACAGGACTAATTGAGTTGAGCACGATTCGGATGATATCATCAAGGTTGACAGTTTAACCCTGAGTCATCCTAAACACAGGGGTCAAAAGGGATGAATTATATGGTAACCATATTCACGTAGGTTCTGAATGTTGCGATTGCGATTATTCAACCTATCCGATCATCGGGTATCATTGCTAGATGGTCACTTCGATTAGTACAGGAATTGATTCCTGTGCTACCAGCTTAGGTTCGAACCTGCAGGGTCACACACATTAGTGGTTCTTTTCTGATCAGATGGCTGATTATGAGTCTTATGAGTCTGGAACTCTATGATTAAGAATTAAGATTCTCTGATCATGAGTTCCACACATTTTGGGTACCGGGGTCAAAATTTTGAATTTTAAATTTTGAATTTGAAATTTGAACTCTTTGATCAGGGTTTCATATCGATGGTCTCTGATGCCTGATTGCCCATCGAATTTGGACTCAATATTTATGAGAGATTTAATTAGTGATTTGATCGCTAATTAACTCAATTTGATTGAGTAATTATTTTTGGATCAAGTCCAATTGAATTGGATTCAGTTTGGATTGACCTGATTAGGTTAAATGTTGACCTAATCGCTAAGGTGGTTTAGTCCCTGATTTGATCAGGGGTTAGGTTTAGTTAATTTTTGATTTGATTAAGATTTTATTGAGCCTAATTAAGCCTAATTAAGTTAGATTTAATTTATTCTAATTGTGCTTAACCTATTTAGATTAGGTTGGCTCAATTAGGTTCAAACTACCTTGACTTTTCTCCATGCGCCACCTCACTTCTTCTGTGCATATTTAAATTCACGAGAAGCAACTTCTCGTGAATTTTCTCCACGCAGAAGCCATCCCATGCCCACCCTTGTGCGCTAAATATCTGGATAAAAATAAGTTGGTTGGTCATTCAAATTCAAAAGAAAGTTTGAATTTGAATGAGCAACCAACTAATCCATGCGCCATGGTCTTATCTTGTGCACCCCATATTTTACATGAGAAAATGTTTCTCGTGTAAACTCTCTATGAACAAATCAACTCACGCCCCTTCTCTTCTCACACACAAGTGGATACGGATGAGTTGGTTTTACATTTAAATTCAAATTTGATTTGAATTCAAATGTGCAACCACTTATCTTTATCCTCTCACGCGGATAAGACACGTTCGACGTTGTTTTAAAAAGAGGAGAAAGGTGGGACGTGCGTAGAAATTTTAGGAGAGAAACTTTGGGGTGTGAGGAAAGTTTGTGCATAAGGTGAAGGTCCAACACCTTCCGAGAGAAAAAGAAAGAAAAGAAAGAAAATTGAGCGTAGGATTTCTAGTGTGTACCCTAGGGTTTCTACCTAGAGTTTGGGAAGTGAGATTGGTGTGCCACGAGTGTCGTGAGTCCATCAAATTTTAGGGAGAGATCCATCAGCCTCTCAAGCAATCGTGCAAACGATTCAGAGCATCCGAGGAGTCGGCACACATTGATCGAAGGAGTTTGATCAACATCTGCCATCAAAAGGGTGAAATCACGAACTAGCATTCGTGAGGAGCTGATCAGACGGGAGCTTCGTGTGGATGATCTGCAGAGGCCAGACACTTGTGTGACTATGACGTGATGATTAGAGCCCCCCGACAGTGATCAGATTGCGGTGATCGACTACCCACAAAAGGTGATGTGTTCTGAACATAGTACTGTAAAAGGTTTACTGATTCAAATTTAAATTTCAAATTTAAATGCATGCTGTTGTATCATATTTAGATCCTAGTGTAGGGTTAATTAGTATTAATTAATGAGATTAATTAATAATTTCGCTGTAAAATAATAATTTTGAAAAAATTTTAAAATTATCATTTTACCCCTGCATAAAATTTTCACTACAAATGGTATCAGAGCATGGTTCTAGAATATGATATACATATGCATGCGTAGATTAAGGTATAATCTATAAGTTTAAATTTAAAATTCAAAATTTAAAATTCAAAATTCGAAATTCAAAAAAAAATTAAATTTTGAAATTTGAAATTTGAAATTTGTTAGAAGTTTCAAATTTGAAATTCAAAATTTGAAATTTAAAATTTGGTTGAAATCTCAAATTTGAAATTTGAAATTTGAAATTCAAATTTTGAAATTTGAAATTCAAAATTTAAAATTTAAAATTCAAATATTGAAAATTTAAAATTTGAAATTTGGTTGAAATCTCAAATTTGAAATTTAAAATTTAAAATTTAAAATTTGAAATTTGAAATTCAAAATTTAAATTTTGAAATTGGTATATTTAGATATACTTGATCCAAGTAGCAAGTAATCTAATTGGGTTGGTTGCCATGGTCGTCCGGTCATAGGAGAAAAGTAGGGTTTAAAGACCCTCTCTTCCCATTCGATGGGGTCTCCTATGGTGGTAGGGGTGCCGATGCAATTATATCCCATGCCGATGAAGCAGCGAAAGGACTTAATTATAAAATTTATCATGAATGTGTTAGATTAGATCTAAAAGAAAATTTATGATTTATTTTGAGTTATTTTCTGTTATGAAATGAGCAATAGGATTGCTGTTTATGAATTGTACTGACCCGTTTGTGAAATGAGTCAACACATCTGGTGAACAAAAAATAAAATCTTTCAAAATTTGAAAATTATTTTCGAAATACCAAACCCTAACCCATCAGCCCAAGTACTTAATTAAAAAAATTAAGTATTGTCTAGTAGGTCTAGAATTGTGAATTAAGACCTAAGACAATTGCATAAACTTGTGGGTCAATGGGTTAGATGAATTAGGTCCATAATTGGGTTAGACCTAAGGTTACCTTAAAAAATGGACTAAATAGAGTAATTGGTCAAATCTAATCAAAAGTTGAATTAGATTAGGTCAAGGATACTCTAGACTCAACTTCAATAGTTGTAGTTGAATGGGTCCATGTCTTTAACTAGACCAAGATGGATTTAATTCATGGCTATGCGGTGGAGCCCTATTTACTAAGTTGATCAAAATTAAAACTAATGAACCGGTTGGTGTCTAAGGTAAGTTCGACAGTTTTGACCAGTGGTTCTTAAGTGGGAGCTACTCGCATTGATTCGATCATTGACGAGTTAATGGCAAATCTCCACCACTGATCTCACTTATCTGGCCAATCTGGTAAGTTAGATTTTGATTAGATCACTTGGTGATTAGAGCTCACCCATGTCATTAGGTAAATCAGTGTGACTGATTTAGGTGCTCCTAATGCCAGCTTTAATTAAATCTTTTTTTTTTAATCTGACTTGGTAAAGTCAGTGGGAGGATTGAAATTGGCTGGATGATTTTTTTTCTACTATTCTTTAATAAAATCCTCAAAATTATTAGGTCCCTAAAATGATTAAGTTATAATGATAACTAAGTCATAGCCTTCCATTAAGTGAATGATAATGAGTCCATTAGTTCAATGATCATTGGAGGCCCAAAGGCCTGGTGCTCATTGGCTAATGGAATTATTATTCATAATATGATAATTTGATTGAGTCTTTCTGATGGTGGTTAGGTTGGCCGGCCAAAGTTGGGCCTGATCATTTATTGGTCCGATTCACTAAATTAAGTCATGTTAATGGTTGGACCTAACCAGATCTTTTCAGTGGAGGCCAAAGCCTACTGATTAGGTTCTGAGGCAAAATCAATTACTAGAAGTTGTTTAGAGAAACAACTGGTTAAGAACCTACCCATAGATGCACATGGGTTGACCAACCAAAGTTGGGCTCGTGTGTAGTCTGTGTGGATTCTAGTACCCATTAAGAAATTAAAATAATTCTTCGAATTGGAGGATGAGGCTACCAGTTCGTAAAAATATTGGAAAAAACTTTAGACTAAAGTCTAAGTCTTTAGTATTAATTTATGTACTAATAGAGATCTCGTTTTTCTTTATGCAGCTATGGCCACTACCCTGTCGCTCCGATCATTATTAGATAATGACAAGCTCATGGGACCCAATTTCGATAGCTGGTATTGAAAATTGAAAATCATCCTTGAGCATGAGCGGATCCTTTATGTAGTAACGGATCCAGCACCTGAGGAGCCAGCTCCGAACGCTAGTAAGGCGATCCGAGACACTTACTTGAAGTGGCTCAATGACCGCACCACCGTTCGATGTATTATGCTGGCAGCAATGAATGACGAGTTCAGTCGAAGGTTTGACAACGCCCAGCCACAGGAGATGCTTCAAATGTTGAATGACTCCTTTGGCACGCCTGACGACGTTGAAAGGCACAAAACTAGTTGTGCCATTTTCAATGCTCGGATGAGGGATGGGGCTTCAGTCACTGATCATGTACTATACATGATCGAGATGATTGAGCGCCTAAGCAAATTGGGCTTTCCTCTGCACGAGTAGCTCGGTAAGGATGCGATCCTTAATTCCTTGCCCAAGTCCTTCCTCCCATTCCTTACTCATTTTTGAATGATAAAGCCTACAGTAAACTACCACGGATTGTTGGGGTTGCTGCAGAACTTTGAGAAGGATCACCAACTCCATAAGGAGTCGGTGAATGTAGTGGGAGGGTCTTCTTCTCGTCGTCAACCCTTTGGGAAGAGAAAGAAGAACAAGAAGAAGAAAAATAGGAAGGTGCAATCTCATGCTGGGACAGTAGCACAGGGTCAGACCAAGAAGCGCAAGCACGACCAGAGCCAAGCGGAGTGCTTCTTTTGCAAGAAGCAGGGGCATTGAAAGAGGAACTGTCCTCAATACATTGCCTCCCTGGATCCGAACAGGCCAAAGAAGAAGCGAGGTAATTATATGATAACTTCTTGCAACTTTTCGATTTGTGATACTACTGCCTGGGTATTGGATACCGGAAGCCCTTATCATATTTATAATTCAATGCAGGGTCTGCAGGTCAGTAGGAGATTTGATGAAGGCGAGAGGTTCCTGAATGTTGGAGATGGAAGCAAAGTTTCAGTTCTAGCTTTAAGAATCATGAGTCTTGTAATCAATTCTCGTAATATAATTCTAAGTGAATGTCACTATTGTCCAAGTTTTTTATTAAATATTATTTCTGTAGGCCTTTTGGTCATGTACGGTTATGATTTTTTAATAAAAAAAAATATTTACAATATCATTTTGAATGGTGTTACAATATTTGTTGGATAATTAAATAATAAAATTTACTTACTATCACAGTCTGTTAATGTGGTTCAAAACTTCGGTAAATGCTCTAGAATAGATAATGTGTCAGAAGTCTACCTTTGGCACTGTAGGCTAGGTCATATCAATAAGAACAGAATAAACAGGTTGGCTCAAGAAAAAATTCTTGAAGTTAGTGATTGTGAATCACTTCCAACCTGTGAGTCCTGTCTTCTTGGAAAGATGACCAAGTCACCTTTTACTAGAAAAGGTGAGCGAGCCAGTGAACTCTTAGGTCTGGTACATTCTGATATATGTGGACCCATGAGCTCAAGTGCAAGAGGTGGATTTTTCTACTTCAAAACCTTCACAGACGATCTATCTAGGTATGGGTATGTCTATTTAATGAAGTATAAGTCAGAATCATTTGAAATGTTCAAACTATTCCAAAATGAGGTAGAAAAACAAACTGGGAAGTGTATTAAAACTCTTCGATCTGATCGAGGAGGTGAATACCTTTCCAATGAGTTTCTGACGTATCTAGGAGAGAATGAGATTCTCTCTCAGTGGACTCCTCCTGGAACACCACAGCATAATGGTGTGTCTGAAAGGAGGAATCGGATCCTGTTAGACATGGTTCGATCCATGATGGGGTTTGCTGGTCTGCCGATCTTCCTCTGGGGATATGTGCTCGAATCGGCTTGTTACCTTCTAAATAGAGTTTCGAGTAAGTCTGTAGCCAAAACGCCATATGAGATATGGATAGGACGTAAGCTAGTACTCTCGTACCTTAGGATTTGGGGGTTTCCGGCTTATGTTAAACGTTTAATTACAGACAAGCTTGGACCTAGGTCTGACAAGTGTAATTTTATTGAGTACCCAAAAGAGACCAAAGAGTATTATTTCTACCTTGCTGATGAGCAAAAGGTGTTTGTCAGCCTTAAGGCAATTTTTTTAGAAAAGGAGTTCCTTAGTGAAAAAAACTGTTGCCTCTAAGGTCGAACTTGACGAAGTTCGACAGGTGAAAAAATTGACACATGTTACTGAACCTGAACCGGATTTGATTAGATCAAATCCGGAGCCCATTGATTATGCACCCTTAAGGCGGTCTGGTAGAGTACCACATCAACCGGACAGATACTATGGTTTCTTGGTCCGAGATGGTGATCCTGTCGAACTTGATGAAAACGATGAGGATCCGATCACCTACATGGATGCAATGTAGAGATCTGACTCTGAGAAATGGTTAGAGGCCATGAAATCTGAAATGGAGTCCATGAAGGTCAACGATGTGTGGACATTGGTTGACCCACCCGAAGGAGTAAAACTCATAGGGTGTAAGTGGGTCTTCCAAAGGAAGAGGGGCGCAGACGGAAAGGTGGAGACCTATAAAGCTCGTCTGGTTGTCAAGGAATATCGTCAACGTTATGGTATAGACTATGACGAGACATTTTCTCCTGTGGCAATGCTCAAATCTATTCGGATTATGCTTGCGATAGCTGCCCATCTGGACTATGAAATCTGACAGATGGATGTGAAGACAGCTTTCCTAAACGGAGAGCTGGACGAAGAGGTGTATATGATACAACCTGAAGGGTTCACATCCACAGATGAGTCTAAAGTGTGCAAGCTACAGAGGTCCATTTATGGACTTAAGCAGGCATCTCGGAGTTGGAACATACATTTTGATAGGACGATCAAAACGTATGGCTTCGTTAAGAACGGAGAAGAGTCCTGCATTTATAAGTGGGCTAATGGTCCAGTAGTAGTATTTCTTGTATTGTATGTGGATGACATTCTCTTAATCAAAAATGTTGTCCCTGCATTACAGGAAATAAAGATTTGGCTATCGTCACAGTTCTCCAAGAAGGATCTGGGAGAAGCTTCCTACATCCTAGGGATGAGGATCTATAGGGATAGATCCAAAAAGTTGCTTGGCTTATCCCAGTCCACGTACATTGATACTATGCTAAAAAGGTTCAGCATGGAAAATTTCAAGAAAGGCTATCTACCGATAGGCCATGAAAATTCTCTCTCGAAGAGGGATTGTCCGACAACACCTCAAGAGAGAGAGCGTATGGGTAGGATTTCATATGCTTCGACAGTGGGATCTATCATGTACGTCATGACATGTACACGACCAGATGTGGCATACTCACTAGGGGTAGTGAGTAGATACCAATCTGATCCAGGAGAGAATCACTGGAAGGTTGTTAAAACCATCCTGAAGTATTTAAGAAATACTAAGGACCAGTGGCTTATATATGGTGAATCGGACTTGAGACTTATAGGATTTACAGACTCTAGTTTTCAGTCTGATCGCGATGATAGCAAGAGTGTGTCAGGATTTATTTTTACCCTTAATGGTGGGGCTGCCTGCTGGAAGAGTTTCAAGCAGCACACTGTGGCTGATTCAGTATGCGAGACGGAGTATATTGCTGCATCAGATGCTGCCAAAGAAGCGGTGTGGCTGAGAAAATTCATCACCGAGCTCGGAGTAGCACCCTCCCTTGTTGGTCCAGTTCTACTCTACTGCGACAGCTCTGGAGCCATTGCTCAGGCGAAGGAACCAAAGGCACACCAGCGGACGAAGCATATTCTGCGCCGCTACCATCTCATCCGAAAGATCGTGGATCGAGGTGACGTCGACCTTCAGAAGATCGACGGAAAGGAGAACCTGGCTGACCCATTCACTAAAGCCATTGCGGTGAAGGAGTTCAACGACTACAAGTCGAAGATGGGTATTAGATACTGCACCGATAGGCTTTAGGCCAAGTGGGAGATGTTGGGAATAGTATCCCAAAGTCAATCGTCAGCCTGTTGACGGTTGTGCTCTTTTTGTATTAGTACATGAATTATAAATAAATAAAAGTTATTTTGGTATTTTTTCATCACAAATGTTTCATCCTCTAATGAACTCCTGTGTTGTGGTGAAGTCCTTAGGACTATTTAGACTCGACAAAGGAGGATTTGTCGCTTAGTCCTTAAACATGTTCGCGACCAAATGATACGTTGTTACCAAGGACGACAACGTTTATCGAGCATAGGTCGTTGTGTGCAATATGGGTTGGTTGTCCTCATAACTAAAGAGTGTGGAGACACTCCTATGGCATACAGGTGAGATGTAATGGTACATCTGCACTGAACGTGACCAACTCTGGAGCTATTTCTGCTGTCAAGATTTGCTCCGATGGGATATGGGTATAAATGTCCCTCCGACCTGAGACCGCCGTGGTGACTTGCAAGCAACTCACTGCACTTAGGCACTGGACTACCTGAATTTCTAATTCAATGATGGAAGGCTGCTGGGTGTAGTCAAGTACTTGACTTGTCGGTGCGTGTGTCAAGATGAAATTGACCACTCCAGTTTAGGAGCTGTGTACAGTCGTGTTTCAATTTAGCAAAACCTTGACCAGGGTAGTCCTAGTGAGGAGTCACAGGACTAATTAAGTTGAGCATGATTCGGATGATATCATCAAGGTTGACAGTTTAACCCTGAGTCGTCCTAAATACAGGGGTCAAAAGGGATGAATTATACGGTAACCATATTCACGTAGGTTCTGAATGTTGCGATTGCGATTATTCGACCTATCCGGTCGTCGGGTACCATTGCTAGATGGTCACTTCGATTAGTACAGGAATTGGTTCCTGTGCTACCGGCTTAGGTTCGAACCTGCGGGGTCACACATATTAGTGGTTCCTTTCTGATCAGATGGCTGATTATGAGTCTTGTTGGGTATAAAATACCCCCAGCCGAAGTCCTCCACAGAATCAACGGCTCCGCCGACAAGGCCAACCTCAAAAGAAATCTCCGCCCGGGCTCCCACGGGAGCCGGACTTCATCCTCGACGACCAACAACTTCAGCTACAAGACAGCTCCGTCCGGACTCCTATGGGAGCCGGGCCCCGCCGACGACTCCAACGACTGTAGACAGACTTCGTCCGGACTCCTACGGGAGCCAGACTCCGTCGACAACTTCGACCTCAAGAGGACTCCGCCCGGACTCCTACAGCCGGGCTCCGCTCTCAGTACCAACTGCTGGTAAGCTCCGTCCGGACTCCTACGGGAGCCGGACTTCACCTTTAACTTTGATTGCAGAGGACTCCGCCCGGACTCCTACGGGAGCCGGGCTCCGCTCTCGGTATCAACTGCTGGTAAGCTCCGTCCGGACTCCTACGGGAGCCGGACTTCACCTTTAACTTTGATTGCAGAGGACTCCGCCCGGACTCCTACGGGAGCTGGGCTCCGCTCTCGGTATCAACTGCTGGTAAGCTTCGTCCGGACTCCTACGGGAGCCGGACTTCACCTTTAACTTTGATTGCAGAGGACTCCGCCCGGACTCCTACGGGAGCCGGGCTCCGCTCTCGGTATCAACTGCTGGTAAGCTCCGCCCGGACTCCTACGGGAGCCGGACTTCACCTTTAACTTTGATTGCAGAGGACTCCGCCCGGACTCCTATGGGAGCCGGGCTCCGCTCTCAGTACCAACTGCTGGTAAGCTCCGTCCGGACTCCTACGGGAGCCAGACTTCACCTTTAACTTTGATTGCAGAGGACTCCGCCCGGACTCCTACGGGAGCCAGGCTCCGCTCTCGGTATCAACTGCTGGTAAGCTCCGTCCGGACTCCTACGGGAGCCGGACTTCACCTTTAATTTTGATTGCAGAGGACTCCGCCCGGACTCCTATGGGAACCGGGCTCCGCTCTCGGTATCAACTGCTGGTAAGCTCCGCCCGGACTCCTACGGGAGCCGGACTTCACCTTTAACTTTGATTGCAGAGGACTCCGCCCGGACTCCTACGGGAGCCGGGCTCCGCTCTCGGTATCAACTGCTGGTAAGCTCCGTCCGGACTCCTACGGGAGCCGGACTTCACCTTTAACTTCGATTGCGGAGGACTCCGCCCGGACTCCTACGGGAGCCGGGTTCCGCCCGCAACTTCGGCTCCGAGAGGGTTCTGCCCGGACTCCCACGGAAGTCGGGCTCCACCCACGACCCCAACCGCAAGGAGGACCCCTCCCGGACCTCTACAGAGGTCGGACTCCGACCGCTGTCGATCTTCAATCAACAGATTCGCGCCCCCTGGCAGGTCACAATAACAACCATGATCCTGTTCCACTTCCTGTAGTGGATTTCGTGCGGCTCCATCACCCCCTGCGGCGGACCCATTACTCTCTGACAGGCTGTGTCAACGGCCACGATTCTGCTCCGCTCCCTGCGGCAGGTGCTGCGCGACTCCACTACTCCCTGACAACTAGCGGCAACGGACGTCGCTCCACTACCTGCAACAGGCTCTACGTGGCAGGCCATGACAATAGCCACGGGTCTACTCCACTACCCTTCGCAATAAATTCCCCTGACCATGGGCAGCCCACTACCAGACGGTTACAAATGTCGCCATCAATCCGTTGCCTCCTCCGTCTATAAAAGGGGGATCCAGATACGTTATTCTCTAAGCTCATTTATTATCTTAAAACTCTGCTAAATTCTCTGTTCGAGCACTCCATTCTTGTTGAGGCAGAGAACTGACTTGAGCGTCGGAGGATCTTGCCGGAGCAACCCCACCTCCGGTTTAGACTTCCTTTGCAGGTCCCGGCGGCGACCGCGGCTTCCCCGACTCCAGCTTCTCCGGTGCAAGCAGATTTTCGCACCAACAGGATTGGCGCTAGAGGAAGGGTCTGAACCTTCGCAGTACCCTTGTTCTTAAAGGAGTGCTCAACGGATCCGCTTCCGGCCATCTTTTCCGGCACCCGCTCCTCCTCCCCTCATCTGATGCCTTCTCACGAGGTCTTTGCGCAACTGCCTCCGGCTATGGTCACCGATGAGGAGTGGCTGGGTGACCGGCCTCTGCCGGGTTCCGTCAATACCGTCTCGGGAGAATCCCGGCGGGAGGCAACCAACGTACCAGCTGCATCCCCCAAGTGACAAAAAGTTGAAGAACCCATAACCTTCACTGAAGTGGACGCCCAGAGAGTCCAATTCCCTCATAACGACGCGGTCGTAGTCTCCTTGAACATAGCGAATTACGACGTCCGTCGCATTCTTGTCGACAACGGAAGTTCGGCCGACATCTTGTTCTACGACGCCTTTTCAAGAATGTCCACTCTTAGCGGTCATCTGAGACCGATTTGCTCCCCCTTGATAGGGTTTACCGGTGACGCCGTTCTGACGGAGGGAATGATAGCTCTGACTGTGACCGCAGGTCAGTATCTAAAGCAGTCCAAAGCTCTGATGAATTTTCTGGTGGTAAAGGCACCATCAGCCTACAATGCAATCCTTGGCCGACCCGGCCTCAATGCCCTCAGAGCCGTCGTTTCAACTTACCATTTGAAATTGAAGTTTCCCACCAACCAGGGGATCGGAGAGGTCCGGAGAGACCAAGCCCTGGCCAGACACTGCTACAGCATCGCCTTGCAAAGAAGCGATCAAGCGGACCTCTGTCCGGTCGATGGATTGGATACTCGCGATGACCTCGCTGAAGAGAGGGGCGGTCCAATCGAAGATCTAGTACCGATCCCTTTGAATGACGGGAACACGGAGCATGTGGTGTTAATTGGCTCCAACCTGGGGGAGGAGGTGCGGACGCGTCTCGTTGATTTCCTCCGAAGGAATGCGGACGTTTTCGCGTGGGTCCCGACGGATATGCCGGGGATTGACACAGAAGTCATGGAACATCATCTAGCGGTCGACCCGAAACATCGGCCGATGAAAGAAAAAATCCGGAGTCATGCCCCGGAGAGGCAGAGGGCGATAGCCGAGGAAGTGGATAAGCTTCTCAAGGCCGGATTTATTAAGGAAGTCAATTATCCTAAGTGGATCTCCAATGTTGTTTTGGTCAAAAAAGCAAACGGCAAGTGGAGGATGTGTATCGACTTCAAAAAGCTGAATAAGGCTTATCCAAAGGACAGCTACCCCCTTCCCAGGATCGACCAACTGGTGGACGCTACCTCAGGCCATGAGCTCCTCACTTTTATGGACGCGTTCTCCGGCTATAATCAGATTAGAATGGCACCGAAAGATGAAGAAAAGACAGCTTTCATCACTAATCGCGGCCTTTACTGCTACAGGGTCATGCCATTCGGCCTCAAGAACGCGGGCGCAACCTACCAACGACTGGTGAACAAAATCTTCAAAGAGCAGATCGGTCGAAACATGGAGGTTTACGTGGACGATATGCTTGTAAAAAGCAGGTCTTCCAGAAATCATGTCGCCGACCTCGAGGAAACCTTTGGCGCTCTTCGAAAGTATAGAATGAAGCTGAACCCAACCAAATGTGCTTTTGGGGTAACCTCAGGAAAGTTCCTAGGCTTCATGGTATCGGGGCGCGGGATTGAGGCCAATCCAGAGAAAATTCGCACCATCCAAGAGATGACCGCCCCAAGGTCGATCAAGGAGGTCCAGTGCCTCACAGGAAGGATAGCGGCTCTTAATCGCTTTATCGCGAGGTTGGCCGAACGATGTTTGCCCTTCTTTCAAACCCTCAAGCAGTCGAAGAACTTCTATTGGACCTCTGAATGCCAACAGGCATTCGAAGAATTAAAAGGCTACCTTAGCTCACCCCCGCTGCTAGCGAAGCCCGAACCTGGGGAGAAACTATTTTTGTACCTGGCAGTCTCTCCCACGGTCCTCGCAGCTGTCCTTGTCAAAGAGAAAATGAAAGTCCAGCGACCGGTCTACTATATTAGCCGCGCATTGTGGGACGCCGAGACCAGGTATACTAAATTAGAAAAACTGACCTACGCCTTGTTGGTTGCAGCTCGGAGACTCCGACTTTACTTTCAAGGGCACACGGTGACGCTACTCACCGATCAACCGATCAAGGCGGTCTTGCACCGAGTTGATACCTCCGGAAGGATGGCAAAATGGGCGATCGAGCTCACAAAATTCGACATCAACTACAGACCTAGACCGGCAGTAAAGGCCCAAATATTGGCAAATTTCATTGTAGAGTGCACCATCCCAGAGGAGGCCGAACTTGAGCAAAGCAGAGTTGACAGTCTGAAGTCTCAACCGAACTCCCCCAACGAAGAAGCCAGTCCCTCCGATTGCTTTTGGACCCTCTATGTGGATGGATCTTCAAACATGGCAGGTGCGGGTGCAGGCCTGATCTTGGTCAGCCCGGAGGGGGTTGTCGCAGAGTACGCTCTGCGTTTCGAGTTCCCCGCAACAAATAATGGAGCGGAATATGAGGCCCTGATTGCAGGATTAAGGATCGCCAAAGAGCTGGGAATAGGTCAACTCTGGGTACACAGCGATTCCCAACTTGTGGTGGGACAAGTCAGCGGGAGTTCTGAAGCGCGGAAAAACAGTATGGCCAGGTACCTTGAGAAAGTGAAGGAGCTTACCCCCGCCTTTAGCAGTTTCGACATCAGGCAGATTTCAAGGTCGAAGAATACCAGAGCCGATCTTCTCTCTAAGCTGGCGACATCAGCTCCGACCGAATTGCCTAAAGGCATCCTCTTTGAAGTTCTAAAACATCCGAGTACAGAAGAACCCCGGTCCGTAATGGAGATCGACCACGAGCCCAGCTGGGTCGACCCGCTGATGACCTATCTTAGAGATGGAGTTCTTCCCCGGGATGCGAAGGAGGCTCGAAAGCTCCGAAATCAAGCTTCCCGGTACATCCTCTATGAGGGCAAATTGTACAAAAGATCATACTCCTTGCCCCTCTTAAGGTGCCTTCGGCCCTCGGAAGCTGACTACGCTTTATGGGAAGTACACGAGGGAGCTTGCGGAAACCATTTGGGTGCCAGATCTTTATCCCACAAGCTACTCCGTCAAGGGTACTACTGGCCAACAATGCATCATGATTCGATTGAATATGTCAAAAAGTGTGATCGATGCCAGAGATACGCCAACATCCAGAGACAGCCTGCTACCGAGCTCACACCCTTGAGTGCCCCATGGCCTTTTGCATAATGGGGGATGGATATTCTTGGCCCCTTTCCCATGGCGTCTGGGCAAAGGAAGTTCCTCCTTGTAGCGATTGACTACTTCACCAAATAGGTTGAAGCCGAGCCACTAGCAAAAATCACAGAAGCGAAAGTGCAGGATTTCGTCTGGAAATCGATTGTTTGCGGGTTCGGTTTGCCTAGAACCCTAATCACTGATAATGGACGGCAATTCGCGGGAGCCAGATTCATCGAATTCTGTGAAGATCTAAACATCTCCCACAACTTCACATCGGTAGCCCATCCTCAGGCGAACGGCGAAGCTGAGGTAACTAACAGAATCCTTTTGCAGGGGATTAAGACAAGGCTTAAAAAAGCAAAAGGAACTTGGGCGGACGAGCTTTATCATGTGCTATGGGCATATCGAACTACCCAGAGGTTACCTACAGGGGAGACTCCCTTTGCTTTAGCCTTTGGTACGGAAGCCGTCATCCCGATCAAGCTTAAACTCCCGTCGGCATGAGTCGTGGCATTCGACAAACCCCAAAATGCACAAAGTCTCAGAGCCAACCTCGACCTGCTGGAAGAAAGACGGGAGATTGCTCAGGTTCGAATGGCAGCCTACAGACAGAAAGTTGCCCGATATTACAACGCCCGGGTCAAGAGCAAAGCTTTCAAAGCAGGAGATCTGGTGCTTCGACGAGCTGCTGTCTCGCAACCTCAGGACCGAGGGAAGCTTGCCCCAAACTGGGAGGGACCTTATGAGGTCAAAGAAGTAGTCCGGCCCGAAACTTATTATCTCAAGGAGCTCGGAGGAGCCGACCTCCCGCGACCGTGGAGCTCAGAAAACTTACGGATGTACTACCAGTGACTTTGTTTTAGTCGAAAATCGCATAACCATGTGTCTTTAGACAATTCAAGCAAACTGTGTCAAAAATAAAAGGGCAATCTCATAAAGTCGAAGGCCCGGTTCCTTTTAGACCGGATGGGGGGAGAGGCCCTACAACGCCCATATGTGCCCCCACAGCCCTGTTAGGGACAGGAGGAGAACCTCGCCCTAACTTGAGCAAAGTCGAAGGCCCAGTTCCTTTTAGACCGGATGGGGGGAGAGGCCCTACAACGCCCATATGTGCCTCCACAGCCCTGTTAGAGACAGGAGGAGAACCTCGCCCTAACTTGAGCAAAGTCGAAGGCCCGATTCTTTTTAGATCGGATGGGGGGAGAATTCCTACAACGCCCATATGTGCCCCCACAGTCCTGTTAGGGACAGGAGGAGAACCTCGCCCTAACTTGAGCAAAGTCGAAGGCCCGGTTCCTTTTAGACCGGATGGGGGGAGAGGCCCTACAACGCCCATATGTGCCCCCACTGCCCTGTTAGGGACAGAAGGAGAACCTCGCTCTAACTTGAGCAAAGTCGAAGGCCCGGTTCCTTTTAGACCGGATGGGGGGAGAGGCCTTACAACGCCCATATGTGCCCCCACAGCCCTGTTAGGGACAGGAGGAGAACGCTCGCTCTAGTCGAAGGCCCGATCCTTTTAGACCGGGTGGGGGAAGGCCCTACAACGCCCATATGCGCCCCCCAAAAGGAAAACCTTGCCCTAACTTAAGCTACTTCGACCGATGGTAAGCCCAGCCCGAACTCCTACGGGAGCCGGGCTCCAATCGCCAACATCAACTACAGGACAACCCCGCTCGGACTCCTACGGGAGCCGGGCTCCGCTGACAACAGCAACTGCCGGTAAGCCTTGTCCGGACTTCTATGGGAGCCGGACTTTGCCTATGACTTTGATTGCAAGAAGACTTCGTCCTGACTCCTACGAGAGCCGGGCTACTCCAACTTCAGGAGGGCTTCTCCGTTCGGACTCCCAAGGGAACCGAACTTAGCTCCGACTTCAGCGGAGAAAAAATTCCAAGCAAAAAAGGAAAGCAAACAGTGCCCGAAGGGCCCCAAGCGAACCTGCAACCATCAACGGAATGACAATTGGATATCTTCGAACGGCGTAAAAGCCAAAAAAGAGCTCGGCAAATGACAACCCCACATGAACAGAAGAGGTCGTCGATGACCTTGGGACGACGTGAAAAAGAAAAGAAGAAGAGAAGGAAGAAAGAGGAAAGAAAAATGAAGAAGTTTGACAGACAACTATTTAATGCGAGATGCAGACGAGGTAACAAAATCTCTTTATCATTTAACAAGAGTATACGTTACAGGACCCGGTGGGTCAGAAAAAAAAGAAGAAGAAGATACACGTCATCGCAAGCCTCGCAAACACGGTTCGGGAAGGATGAACCGGAGGCCGCTCCGAGCTACAAACTCCTCTTCCCATCTCTGTCCTTCTCAGTCACGTTCTCCAGTGCGTGTAACAGCTCTCGCCCCATCTCGCCTCATTCTGTCTCCGAAGTCCCAACCCTAGCGAGAAAAGGGTGGGATAGATCCTCGGAGGCGGTAGGGGCAACGGCGGTAGTAGCGAAGACCTATTTCAAGAAGAACCGGAGTCACCTTGGAAGCGGTAGCGATGCCAAAGATGTGCCTTATCTCCGAATGCTCCACGACCGCCGCCCAAAATGCTCCGGCAAGGTCGGCATGCGCTACTTCCACCGTCCCCGCAACAAGTTCCACTGCCCCACCGTCGACGCCGACCGCCTCTGGTCCCTCGGCCCCGACGGCATCAAGGATCCCGCCATAGCTTATGACGACAGCTCTGCCCTCTTGACCGGTATCATCCCGCCTTGCTACTCCGAAATTCACGGGCAGAATAACTTCATCGACAGCCTCCGTTATTAAACCCCTGTTGTTGAAAGAATTCTTCCTTGAGCCCCCTTTAAAACGACGGAGATTCTCACCGACCGCCGTTCTCCTCCTCACCTTCCTCCAAGCCCTAGACATCCCCTCAAGAATGGCCTCCGGGGTAGAGGACATGGCGTAGGAACCCTCAGAGAAGAATTGGGGGGCTGAAGAAGGCAAGGACTGGTGCGAGGGAAGCAAGGCTCTCAGGCGAAAGAAAGGCGCCAGGATGAAGCCATGAAAGGACTAGGGGGTTTAAATAGCCGACGGATCCTAGCGCAGTTATGGCGGCGGGTATTCCTGGGCCAACTGGTGCGTGCCACGTGTCGCGCTTATCCCCTTCATCGCTATCGAGGGTTGACCGTTCACAAATTCCCACGACACGGTGCTTGGGATCGCGTTCCGACGGAGGTTCTGAAAAAACTCTTCAGATCACCTTCACCGAAAAGCGAGCTCTGACGTACGCACATTAAATGCCAAAATATCTAGGGGCGACGGTACACAGGATTCGAAGGGGCGACTTCGGCTGTGTCCATCTCTCTGTACTCCCTTCGTTCGAAATTCAAACTCGGAAGTAGGGGGACTGGTGTTGGGTATAAAATACCCCCAACCGAAGTCCTCCACAGAATCAACGGCTCCGCCGACAAGGCCAACCTCAAAAGAAATCTCCGCCCGGGCTCCCACGGGAGCCGGACTTCATCCTCGACGACCAACAACTTCAGCTACAAGACAGCTCCGCCCGGACTCCTACGGGAGCTGGGCCCCGCCGACGACTCCAACGACTGCAGACAGACTTCGTCCGGACTCCTACGGGAGCCGGACTCCACCAACAACTTCGACCTCAAGAGGACTCCGCCCGGACTCCTACGGGAGCCGGGCTCCGCTCTCAGTACCAACTGCTGGTAAGCTCCGTCCGGACTCCTACGGGAGCCGGACTTCACCTTTAACTTTGATTGCAGAGGACTCCGCCCGGACTCCTACGGGAGCCGGGCTCCGCTCTCGGTATCAACTGCTGGTAAGCTCCGTCCGGACTCCTACGGGAGCCGGACTTCACCTTTAACTTTGATTGCAGAGGACTCCGCCCGGACTCCTACGGGAGCCGGGCTTCGCTCTCGGTATCAACTGCTGGTAAGCTCTGTCCGGACTCCTACGGGAGCCAGACTTCACCTTTAACTTTGATTGCAGAGGACTCCGCCCGGACTCCTACGGGAGCCGGGCTCCGCTCTCGGTATCAACTGCTGGTAAGCTCTGCCCGGACTCCTACGGGAGCCGGACTTCACCTTTAAATTTGATTGCAGAGGACTCCGCCCGGACTCCTACGGGAGCCGGGCTCCGCTCTCAGTACCAACTGCTGGTAAGCTCCGTCCGGACTCCTACGAGAGCCGGACTTCACCTTTAACTTTGATTGCAGAGGACTCCGCCCGGACTCCTACGGGAGCCGGGCTCCGCTCTCGGTATCAACTGCTGGTAAGCTCCGTCCGGACTCCTACGGGAGCCGGACTTCACCTTTAACTTTGATTGCAGAGGACTCCGTCCGGACTCCTACGGGAGCCGAGCTCCGCTCTCGGTATCAACTGCTGGTAAGCTCCGCCCAGACTCCTACGGGAGCCGGACTTCACCTTTAACTTTGATTGCAGAGGACTCCGCCCGGACTCCTACGGGAGCCGGGCTCCGCTCTCGGTATCAACTGCTGGTAAGCTCCGTCCGGACTCCTACGGGAGCCGAACTTCACCTTTAACTTCGATTGCGGAGGACTCCGCCCGGACTCCTACGAGAGCCGGGTTCCGCCCGCAACTTCGGCTCCGAGAGGGTTCCGCCCGGACTCCCACGGAAGTCGGGCTCCACCCACGACCCCAACCGCAAGGAGGACCCCTCCCGGACCTCTACAGAGGTCGGACTCCGACCGCTGCCGAGCTTCAATCAACAGATCCGCGCCCCCTGGCAGGTCACAATAACAACCATGATCCTGTTCCACTTCCTGTAGCGGATTCCGTGCGGCTCCATCACCCCCTGCGGCGGACCCATTACTCTCTGACAGGCTGTGTCAACGGCCATGATTCTGCTCCACTCCCTGCGGCAGGTGCTGCGCGACTCCACTACTCCCTGACAACTAGCGGCAACGGACGCCGCTCCACTACCTGCAACAGGCTCTACGTGGCAGGCCATGACAATAGCCACGGGTCTACTCCACTACCCTTCGCAATAAATTTCCCTGACTATGGGCAGCCCACTACCAGACGGTTACAAATGTCGCCATCAATCTGTTGCCTCCTCCATCTATAAAAGGGGGATCCAGATACGTTATTCTCTAAGCTCATTTCTTATCTCAAAACTCTGCTAAATTCTCCGTTCGAGCACTCTATTCTTGTTGAGGCAGAGAACTGACTTGAGCGTCGGAGGATCTTGCCGGAGTAACCCCACCTCCGGTTTAGACTTCCTTTGCAGGTCCCGACGGCGACCGCGGCTTCCCCGACTCCAGCTTCTCCGGCGCAAGCAGATTTTCGCACCAACAAGTCTTATGTGTCTGGGACTCTATGATTGAGAATTAGAATTCTCTGATCATGAGTTCCACACATTTTGGGTACCGGGGTCAAAATTTTGAATTTTAAATTTTGAATTTGAAATTTGAACTCTTTGATCAGGGTTTCATATCGATGGTCTTTGATGCCTGATTGCCCATCGGATTTGGATTCAATATTTATGAGAGGTTTAATTAGTAATTTGATCGCTAATTAACTCAATTTGATTGAGTAATTATTTTTGGATCAAGTCCAATTGAATTGGATTCAGTTTGGATTGACCCGATTAGGTTAAATGTTGACCTAATCGCTAAGGTGGTTTAGTCCCTGATTTGATCAGGGGTTAGATTTTGTTAATTCTTAATTTGATTAGGATTTTATTAAGCCTAATTAAGCCTAATTAAGTTGGATTTAATTTATTCTAATTGTGCTTAACCTATTTAGATTAGGTTGGCTCAATTAGGTTCAAACCACCTTGACTTTTCTCCCTGCGCCACCTCACTTCTTCTGTGCATATTTAAATTCACGAGAAGCAACTTCTCATGAATTTTTTTCACACAGAAGCCATCCCACGCCTACCCTTGTGCGCCAAATATTTGGATAAAAATAAGTTGGTTGGCCATTCAAATTCAAAAGAAAGTTTGAATTTGAATGAGCAACCAACTAATCCATGCGCCATGGTCTTATCTTGTGCGCCCCATATTTTATACGAGAAAATATTTCTCGTGTAAACTCTCCATGCACAAATCAACTCACACCCCTTCTCTTCTCACGCACAAGTGGATAGGGATGAGTTGGTTTTGCATTTGAATTCAAATTGGATTTGAATTCAAATGTGCAACCACTTATCTTTATCCTCTCACGCGGATAAGACACGTTCGACGTTGTTTTAAAAAGAGGAGAAAGGTGGGACGTGTGTAGAAATTTTAGGAGAGAAACTTTGGGGTGTGAGAAAAGTTTGTGCACAAGGTGAAGGTCCAAAACCTTCTGAGAGAAAAAGAAAGAAAAGAAAGAAAATTGAGCGCAGGGTTTCTAGTGTGTACCCTAGGGTTTCTACCTAGGGTTTGGAAAGTGAGATTGGTGTGCCACGAGTATCGTGAGTCCACCAAATTTTAGGAAGAGATCCATCAGCATCTTAAGCAATCATGCAAATGATCCAGAGTATTCGAGGAGTCGGCACACATTGATCGAAAGAGTTCGATCAACATCTGCCATCAAAAGGATGAAATCACGAACTAGCATTCGTGAGGAGCTGATCAGACGGGAGCTTCGTGTGGATGATCCGCAGAGGCCAGATACTTATGTGGCTGTGACATGATGATCAGAGCCCCCCGACAGTGATCAGATTATGGTGATCGACTACCCGCAAAAGGTGATGTGTTCTGAACACAGTACTGTAAAAGGTTTACTGATTCAAATTTGAATTTCAAATTTAAATGCATGCTGTTGTATCATATTTAGATCCTAGTGTAGGGTTAATTAGTATTAATTAATGAGATTAATTAATAATTTCACTGTAAAATAGTAATTTTGAAAAAGTTTTAAAATTACCATTTTGCCCCTGCCCAAAATTTTCACTACAGGGCCATGGTGCAAAAATTGATGTCAACTGACTGACCGACTAGTGTTATATATTTACATATTTTTGACATGGTTCATACCTTCAAACAAGTTCAGCTACATTTTTCTTCATGATGGGTCAGTAATATCCTTGTCGTAAGATTTTGTAAGCCAAAGATTTGCCTCCCAAGTGATTTTCATAAATTTCTTCATGTACTTCTCTGAGTGCATAGTCAGCATCTGATGGTCTCAAACACTTTAGTAAGAGAAGAGAGAACGATCTCTTACAAAGCTGGCCATTCATCAGAATATATTGTGAGGTCGCTCATCTGAGTCATTTAGCTTCTGAGGGATCCATAGGTAGAGTTCCATCAGTCAAGTACTGGATAATCGAATTCATCCAGCTTGGTTCATCATTAATCTGTAGTACTTCTTCGACTTTATCAACACTCGACTATTCAAGATATTTGATAAATATTTGATCCAGCGAGTTGAAAGAAGTAGTTGTGAGTCACGAAAGTACGTCAGCTCGAATATTTTTTGCTCTTAGGATGTGAAAGATCTCAAAGTACTTTAAAGTTGACATAAGATCTTTTATCTTCTGAAAATACTTTATCATAATAGGATCTCAGATTTCAAACTCATCCTTGACCTACCCAGCAATCAACTGTGAGTCGGTGAAGATCTTCAGACTGTCAATGTCAAGCTTCTTGATAATTTTTAAGCCGGATAAGAGTACTTCATATTTGGTTTGATTATTTGAAGCTTTGAAGTTGAGTCGAAGGACATATTTAGTTACAACTCTTTTGGAATTGGTGAGGATGAGACTAGCTCCATTGCCTTGTGCGTTAGATGCTCCATCAATATATAGCACCCATACCAACGTTAAGTCAGGCTCAAGAGTTGTAGCTTGCTTTATTTTGTTGTTAGCTTCATCCTCAAGGTTTTTATTAGGTATTGTACACTCGACGACGAAGTCAGCCAAAATTTGCACCTTTATCAATGGTTGTGGGCGATATTGGATGTCAAACTCATTGAGTTTTATTGTTCACTTTGCCATTCGACCTAAAGTATTAGGTCGGTACAAAATTGCCTTCAACGGTTGGTTTGTCAAGACGACAATGGGATGTGCTTTGAAGTATGGACGAAGTCGCTGCGATGATATGATTAGAGCATAGACCATCTTTTCTGCTTTTGAATATCTTATTTCAGCATTGTGAAGCATTTTGCTGGTGTAGTAGATAGGTCGTTGAATTCAGTTTTCATCTTCTTAAATGAGTATCGAACTAACTACTTCTGTTGAAGTTGCCAAATAGAGATACAAAATTTCTCTAATTTTTGATTTTGTAAGTAGCGGTGGAGACGCCAGATATTGTTTTAGATCTTCAAAGGACTGTCGACACTCATCTGACTATGTGAAGTCTTTTGTTTGTCTTAAGATTTTAAATAAAGGCAAGCATCTTTCTACCGATCTTGTGATGAACCGATCGAGTGCGGCGATCCTTCCATTGAGCTATTGTATCTCTTTTTTGGAGCTTGGATGCTTCATATTGATGATAGTCTTTATTTTTTTGAGATTGGCTCGATTTCTCATTGCGATACAAGAAATTCAAAATTTTTTTTTGAAGTTACTCTGAACGCACATTTAGTCGGATTCAACTTCATTTGATGTCGTCGAAGTATGCTGAAGGCTTTTTTCAGATCCTGAACCTGATCAGTAGTTTGAGAACTTTTCACCAACATGTCATCTACATAAACGTTCATATTTTGCTCAATTTGTGCCTTGAATATTTTGTTGACTAGCTGTTGATATGTAGCTCTGATGTTCTTTAAACCAAAAGGTATTACTTTATAACAGTAGATGTCTTTGTTGGTTACGAAGGCTGCATGCTCCTCATCTTCAGATACCATCCGAATCTGATTATAGCCTGCAAAGGCATCCATGAAGCTTAAGAGTGGGTGCCCTGAAGTTGCATCAACTAATTGATCAATTTTTGACAAAAAAAAATATCCTTCGGATAGGCTTCGTTTAGATTTGTGTAGTCAATATAGATTCTCCACTTTTTGTTAGCCTTTCTCACCATTACTACATTAACGAGCCAATCAGAATAATTAGCTTTTCTGATGAAGCCAACTGCGATGAGTTTGTCGATTTCTTCGTCGATGATCTTCTGCCTTTCAAGAGTAAAAGATATTTTCTTTTGTCTCACCGGTTTAACTTTTGGATCAATGTTTAGTTGATGGATTATTACATCCAGAGAGATGCTTGGCATGTCAGTAGCTGATCAAGTAAAAATATTGATGTTCGCTCTTAGTAGACTTATTAGTTGTTGTCGCTCTAGATCAGGCAACTGCGATCTAATTTGGACCGTCTTTTCAGGATCTTTTTCTTTTAGTGAAATGAAAATCAGTTGCTTGACTGGTTCATCTCTTTTTTTATTTTCTCTTTGATCCAATTTGTCAACGGACAAAGAGTCTTCAGGTTGATTATTTTGGGTGGAGACTTGGAAGCAATGTCGAACAAGTTATTGCTCTCCATGCATCTCTCTGACTCTATTTCTTGTTGAAAAATCAGACTAGCAGATGATATATCGAGACTACTGCTCTCAGAGCATTAAGTCCAGATCGTCTGAGTATGACATTATAAGTCGAGAAAACTCAGACAACAGTGAATGTTAAATGAACAGTGCTCTGCCGTATATCTGTTTCGATAGTTAGTGGGAAAGTAATTTCTCCTTCCACGATAACTGCGTCTTCAGTGAAACCGACTAATGATGTCGAGACTCTCCTAAGTCGATCAGTCGGTAGTCGCATTCGAAAGAAAGTCGAGTAAAACAGAATATCTGTTGAGCTTCCATTATCCACTTAAATTTTTTTTACATAATAGTTTGCTATCGTTGTCGAGACAATGACAGCATCATCATGAAAAGTTTGTATTCTCCGAACATCTTCTTTAGAAAAAATAATTACATTGTCGAGTCATCATTTCTTCTCTGACTCTTCTTCAGAAATTGCCCCCCAATTCTTCTGTCGTCCGATGATCATGTTGATTACTTTTGCTGTTGGTCGATTATTGAGTATTTTTTCAGCTTGCGGTTGAGGTTGTTGGTCGATAGGAGGTTGAGTTGGGCGATCGCATTAGAATTTTTCGAAGTAGCCTTATCGAATCAGAGTCTCTATCTCATCCCTGAGCTGGATACACTGTTCGGTATCATAATCATGATCATAATGAAACTAACAGTATTTCTTTCTATCACGGCTTTTCGATGGTGCTTTCATTGGCGGAGGATATCATAAATACTTCTCTCCTTCGATCTCCATCAAGATCTGCGTACGGAGAGTAAAAAGAGAAGTATAGGAGTCATACCTACCATAGCTATTCGGCTTCGGACTTCGTCATCGAGGTGAAGCTCGCTTATTGGTAATTAGCCGACTTGATTCAACCAGAGCTTCACTCTTTTTCTATTTCTTCTTCTGACCTTTTTTATTTGTCTGGCGTCGGTCAGAAATAGCTTCATCCGTGCGAATGTACTTGTACACGTGCTCTAGAAGTTCAGCATACGTCCAAAGGAGAGTTTGTCTAGAGAGTAGGTGAATTTTGATCCTCTCAGACCTCTCTTCATGGCCAATATGGTCATACAAAATCTCTCAATGTCTCTGTCTCACCCTGTTTAATTGAGAAAAGACTGTCTAATATCCGTGGCGGCCTTCGGCTAGTGCTGAAGTGGGCCACAAAAGATTGTTCGAGCTGTTCAAAAAAATTAATGCTCTCCGACTGAAGCCCAGCATACCAGGCTCGAGCAGTTTTCTGAATAGTTATCGAAAAGCTAATGCATAAGAGGATGTCAATTGCCCCCTGAAACATAATGAGAGCCTTATAGCTCTCCAAGTGGTCGATCGGGTCAGTGGAGCCATCGTATGGCTCCATTTGTGGCATTTTGAACTGAGACAGAATCTGTTCGTCTAAGATGCGCTGAGAGAGCGGCTAGACAGTGTGAAAGTCATAGTCGTTGGAGGACTTCCGACCTTTCATCTGAAGTCGGACGAGTTGACAGTCGATCTTCTTGAACTTACATTCATAATCATCAAGCCGCCGTTGCTGAGAAACTCCAAGGGTAGAACCCCCTGAAGAGCTTGATGATGGAGAGGCAGAAAGTGTCTGTGGCCTTTTCCCTTTCCTGATAGCATGTGCACGAGAAGGAGAGGGAGAGCGCTGCGAATAATGGGTGGCATGATGGGAGTGCCGAAAACGTGATTGCCCATCTCGGTGAGGGTGTCAAGACGGTCATTGCTCTGGAGAAGAGGAGGGTGAATACCGTGATGGATGGCGGCTATGCCTAGATGGCACTGTCTGAGCTATCGACTCCTCCGTCGGTAGCTGTTACTGCTGTTGGAGGCTTTGGATCACCTCCGTTAATACTTTTATTTGCTGTATAAGTGCAGTAATTTGCGCGTCCGTAGTGACCACAAGACACGAAGAACTGGGCTCTGCCACTGGAAGTGGGGGAGGAACATCTTTCCGACGGAAAAACTGCCTGGTTGAACCTGTTGAATGCTGGGCTCTAATTTTTGGCATGGTTGATTGTATTCTCCCTCCTACCTGGCACGTCAATCTATTGTGATCAATCCCCTGTTGCACTTATCGTCGGAGAAGAGCATCTGTAAAAGAAGTCCTCACTGACCGAAATTGTATCCAGTGGAGACCCTCCGATGCTTAAATCAGTGGGGGGTTGGTAAACAGTAGACAAAGAGTGATCGAAATAGCAGGGTATTAGTCCAGAATTATCTTACCCATGCTGTTTATTTATCTTCTTTTTATAAATGATTCTGATGTAACCGTCGAGCACATGGTCCCATTTTTTATGGTGCTAAATTATCGGACCATAATTATGGAGTTAATAGATTGTTTATGTCCACTAATGACCATGACATATAATCAATAACCGTTAATAATGGTTAGATGTGTAGGTTCCGCACATTCTGATCTCATGTAATCGTGGGAAGATAAGCTGACTATATAAATCGGTAATAGTAGTAGGTCGGCAGTTATGGAGATCCAAATGAGCATCGAACAGTGATTCTGATATGTCGATGGTCATCAGTCGGATCTTAACTGAATCATCATGGTTGTCTGTTATTGGTTGATAATAGCCGACTGTCGGTCGGTTAACTGATTGTTAGTCGAAGTATTGTGTTTATAAGGCCAATGTAGAGTCAGAATCGGAGGTCAATTGAATAGTCCCAACAATTATGTTAAAGATAAAATAAAAATATAAAAGAAAAAATTATTACATGCCGAAAACACTCCAACCTTAAAATTTGTGCCAAGGTCAAAAGAATGGTATCAAAGTATCATGGGTGATACATGTAAAGTCTAAATTGATGACCATATATGAACATATCTTAGCACTTGAGTTGTAGATACCAAAGTACATAAATATTTATAGCATCAGGATATGCTATAGGCACTGATAATTTTAAAAATTTATTAAAATTAATATAAAAATAATTTCATATTGAAGTCAATTAAGTTACATTCTCGATCGAGCAAATTTTTCAAATATATATTAAATATCATCAATTAAAGGTTACGAAGGAGGGGTGGTTAATTTATTGAAAATATATTATTATTTGTAAAGTTATATTTAAATATAAAAATATTATTTATGATAATTTTTTTTATTTTTTTAAAAAATACTTATCAGGAATATCATAGATCTTATTGTACTTAATTTTTTTCTAAATATTTTTATTTTATATATTAATTTTATTCAATTGAAATTAGGAAAACATGCAAATATCAATTTTTTTTTTTTATAAATATTCATGCTATAATATGAATGATTCACTATGATGCAACTAGGGATGGTTGTGTAAAGTTGGTGCAATATTAATGCAAAGCCGGTCCAGTGTGACTTCTTTAATGGAGCTTCCTACCCTATATACACACACTCTCACACTCTCTAATGCATGTGCATTCACACACACACACACACACACACACACACACACACATATATATATATATATATATATATATATATATATATAATAAAAAAATATTTTGTTTATATTGAAAAATAAAAAAATATGATTGAAATATGATATTAAATTTTGATACTATGTAAGAATCTATAAATATATCTTTTATCTAAATTAAAAATAATATTATTTTTATCTTTTTGGCATGTCTTCAAATAATATAAGTCTTGTATATATATATTAGTGAAAAGACAGGTTGATACCATTACATCTTTGCTAAAGTCAATGGAAAAAATCTTTATTTTATATTTTTAAGTCTCAATTTTTATTATTCCACCTAATTTTTTTATACATAGAGCTAGTCGAAGATCCACGCATTGCACAGGATCGGATATATAAAAATATTTTTTTTAAATTTAATCAAATTAAAAAAATAATTATATTTAAATAATAAAATAATATTTATTCAAATTCTTAAAATCACTTCATATTCTCAACTATCTATATAAATAAATTTTAATTATAAAAATATAATAATTATATATATATATATATATATATATATATATATATATATATAGTAAGCAGTTTCTATATTTCAACATCATTATCGAGACAAGAAATCCTGAATTCTTGACCTCTGATATTCATCCCATTTTTATTCGAAAAGGAAATGTATAAAATGTTTATACGTATTTTTTGTAACAATGTAAAAATTTGTAAGTTTTACTGAATAATTTGAAAAAATAAATAAAATACTTCTAAATATTCAGCTTAATGAGAAATGATACTCTATCCTGGAACTCGTTGAAGGCACTCTTTCTCTGGCCCACCGCTCGCTGGGCCATTCCAGAGACCGCAACACCAGCACCTCACCTGCTCTCTCTCTCTCTCTCTCTCACCCCGCTCTCTCTCGAAACCCCAACATTCCCTCCTCCCTCGCCGTCCAGTTTTATCAGGGTTCTAGAACAATCCTTTCTTCAAGGGTTTCGTCGACGTCGCTCTCCTCCTCCTGCTGGTGCTCCCATGGCGGCCGCCGTCACCGCGTCCGCCCCCCCAGCCCGCTCCTCGTCCTCGAAGACGGAGAGCTACGTCGACAACAAGCGGCGCGACGACGTCCGTCGGGCCAACATTGTCGCCGCCCGCGCGGTGGCGGATGCCGTGCGGACCAGCCTCGGCCCCAAGGGCATGGATAAGATGATCGCCTCTGCCTCAGGCGAGGTCATCATTACCAACGACGGCGCCACCATCCTCAACAAGATGGAGGTCCTCCAGCCTGCAGCCAAGATGCTCGTGGATCTCTCCCGCTCCCAGGACGCCGCCGCCGGCGACGGCACCACCACCGTGGTCGTCTTCGCTGGCTCCCTCCTCCACCGCTCCCTCTCCCTCCTCTCCGCCGGCATACACCCCACTGTCGTCTCCGATGCCCTCCACCGCCTCTCCGTGCGCGCCGTCGACGTCCTCCATGGCATGGCCATCCCTCTCGACCTCTCCGACCGCGACTCCCTCGTCAAGTCCGCCGCTACCTCCCTTAACAGCAAGGTCGTCAGCCAGTACTCCTCCCTTCTCGCTCCCCTCGCCGTCGACGCTGTCCTTTCCGTCGTCGACCCCGCCCACCCCGATCTCGTCGACCTTCGCGATGTGAAGATCGTCAAGAAGCTCGGCGGCACCGTAGATGACACCGAGCTTGTCAGAGGCCTTGTCTTCGATAAGAAGGTCAGCCATGCCGCCGGAGGCCCTACCCGTGTGGAGAATGCTAAGATCGCCGTCATCCAGTTCCAGATCTCCCCACCCAAGACCGACATCGAGCAGAGCATTGTCGTCTCCGACTACACTCAGATGGATCGCATCCTCAGGGAGGAGCGCAACTATATTCTTGGCGTGGTGAAAAAGATCAAGGCTACCGGCTGCAATGTGCTTCTCATCCAGAAGAGCATTCTAAGGGATGCTGTTACCGACCTTTCGTTGCACTACTTGGCCAAGGCCAAGATTTTGGTGGTCAAGGATGTGGAGAGGGATGAGATCGAGTTCATCACGAAGACGCTGAACTGCCTGCCTATCGCCAATATCGAGCATTTCCGGGAGGAGAAGCTGGGATTTGCTGACTTGGTGGAGGAGGTCTCGGTTGGCGATGGGAAGATTGTGAAGATCACGGGGATCAAGAACATGGGGAGGACCACGACTGTGCTTGTCCGGGGATCGAATCAGCTCGTCATTGACGAGGCGGAGCGGAGCCTTCACGATGCCCTCTGTGTTGTCAGGTGCTCTGTCCGAGAACTCTTCCCCTTTTTTGATGCTTTTTATTTGAATCAGTCAGTAATCGACCCAAAAATTATTTTTTTTTGTATTTTCTGTTGGGAAATGTCCTGAGGCTGAGTGGCGGCAATAAGGGTTTTGATTGGGGTGTTTGGTGCTCACGATTGCTACATTGATGGAATGGGTTGTTGATGGCTCTGCGGAGGGATGCGAGAAGGGTTTGGGAGGTTTTGTGTTGGAAGGCTTGAGAGGTCTCGGTGGGTCTTTCTTAAGAGATGTTTAATGTGCTCAGGATTTTATTTCAGAGTCTCTCCTTGAGCTGTAGTCATTTAGTGGCTGTCCATAGGGTGACACAAGTGATGCCATGGTGTTGTGAGATTTGTATGGGAATTGGTCTGACGTTATGTTGAGCATATGAGTGATGGGAGAACAAGGGAAAGAAATGTGAACTTGAAATTATGGGGGTCCTTTAATAGTGAATAGAAGTTAGTATACTTGGGGGAGCAACAGTTTAGCATAGGTGCTTACTTGAAATGGGTAAGGAACATTATATCATGGGGCAGTTTGCATTTTTTTTTTTTTAAAAAACAAATAACATTGCATGCAATGTATATGATGAAGTGTGGTCGCATAGTCCATACCTAAGTTGTCAGCATCTTTTCCACCATTATTTCAAACAATATCTAGAAATAGATGGTTATTGTCTCGAGTCTCTTGACTTTTGATGAATTCATTATTTGCTTGATTTTTTGTGCCTAGAGAAAAGGCTTGTATGGGTCTACAATGTCATTTTTGCCATACTTATAGATGCTAATGAATTTATATGCAACTTAGCTTGTGAGTATTGTTAATTCAAAAGACAAATGTTGAACAAGAATTGCATTCATTACCATATAGACTCAAATATGTTCATCGATGCAGTCATCATATATGCTCTTGTTATGTAAGCCTCTTTCTCGAATATTTTGCAATCTACACTCACCACTAGTCTGAAATGCTCAATGATTTCCTTTGGGTTGCGTTTGGTGCATCGCCGGACAATCTTGGAAGGTAATATGGATTGCTTTTAGGATAGATTGCCATTATTAAATTGCCAGTAATGTTGATTACTGTGTTTGGTATACACAGATAATGTTGCAGTAAAATTACTGAAAGTTTTGGTTGACATGTTTGGTATGACAATAAGATTATCGATAATGTAAAATCAAATTTTCAAAATACCTCCAATAATTTTATCCTGACGCTCTTCTTTTTCTTGGTGAGAAGTAATGTGAGTAATGTGGGTGTGGTGGTGGCACAGAGCAATGGCGAGCTGAGGGGTGTAGAGAACCGCGAGTATTGGAGAGGTTGGGAGGGGGCGGGCGCATGTAGAGCCATGGAGGTAGTGGGGATAGGCGTGGAGGAGCCACGGGGGGTGGTGGGGGACAAGGGTGGAGGAGCGGCGGACAAGCAAAGGGAGAAGGAGGAGCCTCAGGCCAGGGGCGCATGCGGAGAGGGATGGTTGGGCAATGGATTTTGTATGATTTTTTTAAGAAATAATTTTGTCCAAAATTTTTATTACAACATTGCTAAAGAAGTGATAATCTGGATAGTCACCCTTCCCCAAGGCAATCCATATTGCGTCCCATGAGGCAACCTGGATTGCCAAGGTATTTTGGATTACCACTCAAAAAATGTACCAAACGCAGTAATCCAGATTATCACATTAAATTACCAGCAATCTGGATAGATTGCTAGCTACCAAACGCAACCTTGATGCATTGTTATGACAAAAACTTTTTCGTTCAGGTTTATATCCAAACTTTATCTTCAAGTCGGATCTTAATTAAGATTCTTTTGCTTAGGTTTTTCATGATAAATGGTTGTGCAATGGTGAGTTTGGAGTTGGATGATGTTCCTAGATAGTGGTACTATCCTTTGGTGGTTGGAACAGATTTAGGGTGTGTTTGGTTCGTGGTTGGAATCACAATTGAAATCATAATTGGAATGGGAATTAGAATGGATTGGAATGGGAATTGGAAGGCCATATCTCCCAAAGCATTTGGTTCATGATTGGAATTGGTGTCAGAATCGGAATGAAATTTGAATATTAGGAAAGAGTAGAGTTGAGTTTTGGGGGATTGGGGCATTCTCATTGGCCCCTGGAATTAGAATGAAAATGAGACTTCCTCCAACAGAATGGCTGGAATGGAGTCACTTATTCCTATTCCCATTCCAGAGTTAAACTCCTCCCAATCAAACATGCCTTAGGCAGGATTCTTTCTCACTTTTGTACATTACATGGGAATTAATAATCTTCCCTATTTGACATTGCATCATGTTCAAGACATCAATTGAGTCGGGGTCTAGGAATTTGGGCAAGAAAGTGGTTTAGTTTTAGAGGTTTTATGTGATGGTACCTAAATTTCAAGAATTATCTTTTCTCCTACTTTTTGGTAGCATCACTCATTGGATTATCATTGTTTAATTTATTCAACCACTTTCTAGAATCCGGCGTCGTAATCAAATCTTGTTTCATTTATAGTTGCATGCCAGTAATAGCAAAGCATGTCATGAAATCTTGATGATTGTGTTGGATGACTTTTTCGTAATTTCTATTAAAGAGTTTTGAAGAAGTGATTAACATGGATATGAATATGAGTTATTGACAATGAGCTTAGCCTGCTTGAGGGAATACATTCATTGATAGAGAGTGCTTTTTCGTTAATGTGCATGGACTCTTCCATCCATCATCTTCTTGTTATTGGTTTCATCATAATAGTTCTGTTGTTGCATTTTGACTTGTTCTTTTCTCTTCTTTAAAGCCTTGATCATTGATATACTTTATGCCAAAAAGATGGAAAAGATCCTGTTTATTGGTCAACATATCCCTTTCCTTGGTGAAGAATGAAGATTGCATGAAATGACTTCTCTACATTAAGTAAATTGACAGTAACTTATCTAATAGAAGGCCCTGAAGAGCCTAGGGAAGCTCACCAAAAGCACTAAAGTTGAAGTACACCCTCCAACACATCATATTCTTTCCATTTAAGATCTCTCTCTCCAAGGATTAGAATTCCTATCATCATAACTTACAAGGCATTAGAATTCGCTAAAACTGATGGACCATGCAGATGCCAAATTCTCATAATCTTATCTTGTAAACAACATTAAAGTCATGCTACTTTTTCATGACATTTTTCACTTTTGATAGTAATTCTCGTCTCTATGATGGAATCTTTCTAATATTTCATGAATGTGACCGCCAAAGAATCATTCATAAATTCTGATACCCTCTAGTGCAGTCTGAGCGAGGCCCTTGATATCATCAGGTACGCAAAATTGCATTTTAGAGGCTTGCATAAAGATGATAACCTTCATGCTTTGGTATCCTTGGTTGCAAATATGTTTTGATAGACATTTGGTGTTTAGATTTGAAGGTATGACATGCTCGAATAAAACTGAAAGGCTGATGTTTTTCACTGATTTCATTTTGTTTTTCCCCCCTCAATACACACGTATCTCTCTTTCTCTCTTTCTGTGTCGGTCTGTTTTCCCTTCTAGTTGCATGTCTGTATTTGTTCCCTTGCCTATATTGGTTTCGTTATGGTGCCTTGTGCATTGTTGCTTCATCAAAATTCATGGAGGGGTCTGGTTTACGAGTAAGAGTTTGTTCTCAAGCCTTTCTTTGCATACCTTGTGCCAGGTGTTTTTTCATTTTGTGTTTCCTTTGCTATAGACTGCTTAAGTGGTATTGGATCGAGAATGTTGGGCCGCACATGTTTAGTGTGGATCAAGGGAAGGTTACTTAGTGATCTAGGTTGTTTTTTAGGATTTATTGATGCATATTGACTAATAGGGTAAGGGTGGGCCTTGGCATAATGGCTAGATCGCTCCATTGTGACCTAGGGGTTATGGTTTTGAAATATAGAAACAGTCTCTTTGCACGGGTGTCACAGTGGCAGCAGCCTCATGCGCTGGGATGCCCATTTCTTTTTAAATTTGAGGAACCCTAATTTGAGGAATAGGGTTCATTTGGAAGCCTAGATGCCTTTTGATCCCTAGCATTACTCACCAAATCCTATTGCACATGTCCAACTGCATAAAGATGGTTGACTGCTATTTTTTCCTATGCACTTATTTTTGGAGATTCATCTATTGTTTCACAGATTCTGAGGCTCTTTGCTTTAATAATGCAAGTCCCCATCTATATTTTAAGCCATCTGGAAATCTAGGAATCTGAAGTTTTGTTGTCAAATTGTCCTTACTGAGTAAGGTGATGGTTAGTGGACAATTTTTTGGGATTTACATGAGTTCGGTAGAAGGTTGTGGTTGGTGTTTTTTTTTTTCTTGGGCATGATGCTGCATTCTTATGGATTTACATGACCTAAAGTATTTATATGATGTTCAGTGGCTGGACCTAGTGGCTCTATTCTGTTTTTAATGCTCACTGTTTTTCTGGTTATCTCTTAAGGGCATTGCACCTGCAGGTGCTCAGTCGTTCTATCGTGTCCCTCTTCACCTTATTTGTTCACCAACAGAGGCCCTTCTTTTCTTCTTGCAGTACAAAGCATGTGTACTTAAAAATACATGCAATGATAGCAATGATTGTTGGATGTCGCTAGCATATGTGTTGGATATTAATCTTAAGCATTTTATTTTAAAAATGAGTAAAGAGTCTCTGGATGCTTCCCGCATACCTCCGGTAATGATAGGGATGGCTTTGTTTTTTTATTAGAAAAATGATTAATATTAACCTTTAAAAAAGGCTGGAATTGGACTCAGGCCGGTCCGATTTTGGGTTGGACTTCGAGCTAGGCTCGAAATAGTTCAGACCAGGCTTGAGCCTAAATATAGGGCCTGTTTTGTCTTTGGGCCTGGCTCAGGCTTACTTTTGGCCCGACCCAAGTCCGGGCTTGAGTCTGAATTTCAGTCCGATTAATAGTCCGAATATCCGGTCCAAGTGCAGTTCCCTACTCAAATTGGTTTAGTCCGATTATCCGACCTTAGTTAGCCCGACCCTTCAATTAACACTAACTGGTTTAGTCAAATATATAAGGCTTAAGGCGTTAAGCCCTATTTTGTGTTTCAGTCTTCTAGACCTCTCGATGTTGGTCCCTTTGCCTCCAACTCCATCTAGAAGAGCACTAGCCCCTGACCGCCGCCGCCGCCTCCTCCTCCTCCTGCACCATTGACAGAGATCGGGGCGGAGTACGTAGTGGCGGCGGCAGCAATCAATGTGAACATGTGGCGGCTGGCGGAGGAGCAAGTGTGGAAGATTGGGAGGCTCGGGGAGGGTGGGTGCGGGACACAATCTCTTGCTTGGCTTCATCTACATCCAATTTCCAGCTGTTCTAACAAATTCCAAGAGGTAATACCAGTGGAGATCCATACATCCCCTCCTCTTCCGTTCCCAGGTCAGTTTCCTTCCCCCATTCTATATTTCTATCATTCTATGTCTAGGGTTTGCCTTCCTCTTTTGCCCTAGATCTACTTTAGAGTTGTAGTGCCCCTCTTTTCTTTAGCCATCTCAAAGAAAATGTGGGCTAAGTTGGAGCTATTCTTCTTGATTTTGCTTAGATCTCATCTTAAATTTTCACCGAAGTGATCTTTGTTTGATTCTTTTTGTCTTTTTTTCTTTTTTTTTTTGCGAGGCAGTGATTTTTTTTCGATTCATTTTCTTTTTAAGCATTTTTGGGTGAATCTAATAGCTTCCTTTATGCCACTGAAATGACCAGTGACAAATATTTTTGATCTATTCTGATGTGTTTCTATTGAAGAAAACGGGGTAATTTTACTTTTTGAAATTTGGAAATGAAGGGGTCGGCGCAGTAGCGATCGTCGGAGAGGGACTTGAGGTGGAGGAGTGCCCAGCAATTGCTGATGGAGCTGGGGGTGGCATGAGCGGCAATGCTGGTGAGCTTAGAGTGAAGGTCAGCGAAGCGAAGGCGGGGGCATCGAGTTGGCCTAATCGAGCTCGGGCTGGATTCGGGCAGTTTTTTTTTTGTTTTTTTTTTTTTTCAAAAAATCGGGCCTAAGCTCAGCCCGAAGTTTGAAAATTTATTTCGGATTGGGCTCGGATAGGAGCATGGCCCAACCTAGTTCCAGCCCTACCTTTAAATGACGGCTACCTAATTTTTGAACTTGTGATACCAATGTTAATGTGTGGCTGATTGTAGTATATGCATTTGAATGATGAATAGATGATTGTGTTGGCGATGGTGATATTCTCGCATTGAGATTAGACTATGTTATTGTTATAGCCCATTATGCTTTATGACTGCCTTTTTACATGTGCCAAAAAAAAATTTATTTATTATTATTTTTTGTCACATCCCTGGTGTGCTGTATTATTATTATTTTTTTAATGATTTCTCATATTGGCATATGCATATCATGTCATGTACATGTCCATACTTCAAAATTGCTCTTGAATTTATAATTACAGATTATGTTTGCTTTGTAGGATTCTTTTTTTCTCACACACATATATGATATCCTATTTTTAGTATATCAATCCCTTTCCTAATGTTTATTCACAACAAGTTGTATGAATTATTTGAATCCATGAAAAATTTTATCAGTTGCGATCAACTTATTAAAAAAATGCCCAAGCTTTCAATGATAACACTTTAAAATTTGGTTCATTTTATCACATCTAAATTGAATCTGATCCTTTTTTTTTGTTGGCTCCATTGTCAGATGCTTGGTGAATAAGAGATTTCTGATTGCTGGTGGAGGTGCACCGGAAATTGAGATGTCAAGGCAACTAGGAGCATGGGCAAAGGAACTGCAAGGGATGGAGAGCTACTGTGTAAAGGAGTTTGCAGAGGCACTGGAGGTCATTCCCTACACTTTGGCTGAGAATGCAGGGCTAAAGCCAATAGCCATCGTAACAGAGCTAAGGAATCGGCATGCCCAGGGTGAGATCAGTGCTGGGATTAATGTGAGGAAGGGCCAGATAACAAACATATTGGAGGAGAACGTTCTGCAGCCACTACTGGTTAGTACTAGTGCAATTACACTAGCAACTGAATGTGTAAGGATGATCTTGAAGATTGATGACATAATCACTGTGAGGTAGAATGGAGATATGCCAACTGTTGTGGTTGTTTGGAACCTTAGATGGTTTTGTTTAGCTTAAAAACCCTTCTAATGTATGGAATGAAATGTTGGGAGAGTGGTAGTTGTGGTTGTTTTACTATGCCTGCATATTCTGGCTTCATGGTTTTCATGTGTCCTTTAATCCCTGTACTTCTGTACAAACTGTTTTGCCTTACTCTGCTGCCATGAAGTACTGGGATGCAACTGAAGCTATTGCTGTTTTCGCTTTTGTTACATGCTTGGTGTTTCAACTTTCAAAGTATTATTTTCTGATCTAGATACATTGCTGAACAGAATCAAATAATTGGCATTTCAATGCAGAACTGCTTGGGTTGTCTTGTAAAAACAAACATATGGCTTCTTCAGAGCCTTGGCTACATTTCTGCTTTCCATTTTTTATCTTGTATCTCATGATTTTTTTTTTTTAATCATATATCTCATGATTATGTTTCCCAATATTTTCGTAGACATCAGCATTGCCAGGTCATCCACATATATATATGTCGTTGTCTTGCAAGTGAAATTAAATATGAGCATTGATGTTCAAATGGTCTTGAACCCGGCCTGCATATTGCATTGCATGCACCAGGTGCTATTGGACCGTGTCAAATCCCACGGTGGACTCACCAATTCCCGATCCCGCGCTATCCACTGTGCATATGCTCCGGGATTTGCCCTGGTTCACTTGCACCTGGTGCATGCAATAATTTGTCCCCCCAAATTCTTTGGAGTTTTAGCTGGTGTTGGGCTGGCAAGGGTGGCTCACTAAGCTCATCTTCACCCTTTTGACTCCTAGCTATCTTTGAATGTTTTTGAATGCACTGTTATCTACCAGTCTTAAAAATAAACATTAAATTTCTTTTTTTGAAAGAGATAATATCTCTCTCTTGGTGCATGGTCAATGCAGTTTGATTTGCAGAAAATGAACATGAGATTTCATCTTCTCATGTCTGCAAGTGCAGGAGGAAATTGCTCACTCTCAAAACTATAAAGCATGGTCCTCCGCTTGATGTCTTCAAGAATGGCTGGCAAAGGAAGCTGCTCCAAATGGATTCTCTCTTTCTGGTTTGTTGATTTACCTTCATGTATATGTTTTTAATCATCAATGCAGGCAAGGATAAACACACAAATTCAGTTAAAGCTCTGGGGGATTAATGCCCAAACTTGGATCTAGACATCCATTTCAAGATGGTGCCGAGTCCAAAAGCGGCACTAAAATGAACAGGTGCTTTGATTCTAACGTAGTTTAAAAGGCTAGTGTCACTCAAAGCAGTTCTTAGCCATCACCGTTCTTTTTATCCTGCATACTGGTCGCCCAATCAATTTTTTACTCGGTCCATGGGGGTAACTTCAAATATTGAATGGTTAACAACGAATTCAACTTTATGTTGTGGCCAGGGAGGAAGGCTGTACTGACTGCCCTAGACACCTAACAAGACGTAAAACTCATGCCTTGGACTAGTCGATCAGAATCCGGGCCGATCACATTTTGGGAACTATCGCTCCAATTTAAAATACAATTTCTCATCTATCAGGCTTAAAGATAACGGTACCGGAATACAAACCATATTCTTTGAATGCCTTAAATATATCGTCTTATAATTTAAATAAATGCACAAAATGGTCTCATGGACCGGAGTTCGGGTCTCGACATCCCGCAACATAATTGAAGGTGAAAGTGACATTTGTAAAGCTTTAAACAGGTTTCATTCGGTCAGATATATTTTTGTATCCACATTGAAACCGAATAAGAAATATCGAGTTCGTGTTCAGGTTCAGATCCTCAAAATGAGTAAACTTCAAACTCGCATATAAACTCGAGTAATGATCAGATTCAAGCACAGATTTGAATTTATTTTAGTCCAATTTAACGCATGATTTTAGTAACAAATTCCCACTGTAACATGAAAAGAGTACAATATGGAAAGTAAATGTATTTTTTTTTTTTTTAAAGATCAGTTCTGAACTAGTTTTAAATTTTATCTATGTTTTGATCAAAATGGAAAAAAAATCTAAATATCGATTTGGATTTTGGAACTAAAATATCAACCGGCAAGAATTAAGGAGAGCATGAGAAAAAGAATATCCAAATATGAAGAAAAGAAATTAATACATGTTATGCAGCCATTTTTCCCTTTTTATATTCCTACCGTTGCATATACTACATGTATATCATTTGCTTTCTTAGTACTTGGGCTATTCGATTTTCAAATTCAAACACCGACTAAATCCGAGTTTAACTATCCAATCCTAGATATAAAATCCAAATTTGTTCACTAAGGTTATCGAAAACTTAATTGAAATTAATATCAAATTATTATAAAATAATCAGGTTGAGCTATTGAGTTTTCGAATATAATGACACCCCTTAATATTATGGTTGCAAAATATAATTTGTTCAATCAAGCCAGTAGTCATAAGATATCTTGTTGCAGTTCACGGTTACAATGAAGACAAACAGCCTTCACAAGTACTTATTGTGGTCATTTGGTAGACCCTCTGGAACAAAAACAATGCTTCACTGACAACAACTCACTGAAATCCATAATAACTATATACCTAGACTAAGATAGAGGTGCCAGATGAAACCGTTGAGAGTGCCGATCACCTGCCTTAGTAGGTGTAGCCTTTTTGGAACATTCCTTTCTTGGCCTCCTCACTCTCACCCTCGGCAGAGTAGCGACCAAGCTGAGCAAGAGAGTTGGCCTTAGCACGCACCAAGAGTGCTTTCTGTGCAGCTTCCACATTCTCTGGACGCCCCTGCCATGTCTTCAGGACAGTATTTTGAAGAGCTCGTGCATACGAGAAAGAGACATGCCATGGATTGGTGCCTTGGTTCATTGCATTCAAGTTCAATGTTGCTTCCATTTCGGACTGCCCTCCTGACAGAAACTGCAAATTGATGATGGTTATTATCCTAGTACAGCAACATCTCTAGTGACTGCTTACAATGCAGGCTAGTCACTGATTGTTTAAAACATGTTTGTTTGATGCGCACATTTTGTAAGGCCAGTGCTCACCAAAGAATGATGCTGCTTGGTGATATTATTTTTTGAACATGTATGACGTCTCAAGACAAGAAATGTCACACATGTTATGGATATGATTAAAAAGAAAGAAGACAGTGAAAAAGAAAGTGGTTTTGGGGACTACCATGATTCCAGGAACTGCAGGTGGTACCCTCCTGTTCAGCAATTTGAGAGTGAACTTGGCAATGGTCTCTGGAGATGCCTTTTCCTTGTGCTCAGCACCTGGAGTCACCATACTCGGTTTCAGAAGAATGCCCTCAAACACCACATTATTTTCGGCAAGATAGTAGAATACTTCAGCCCAGACATTCTCTGCCACTTCAAGGGTCCTTTCAATAGGGTGGTCTCCATCAAGGAGAATCTCAGGTTCCACTATTGGCACAAGCCCATTGTCCTGCAAATATGGTAGCAATGAGAACAAATACTGACCAATTAGAAAGATACACTTAACAAGCATGATAATGAGGAGAGTGGATGTCTAATTGTTTACAGATGAGACTGCTGGTGCAAATTCACAGAAGGGATCTCTACCACATGAATCAATGAGCCTATAAGTTTTCAAGCTTGATCTTGAGAAATCATGTTAGAAAATTTTCTGCTCGCTGAACAATAGCCTGGAAATCTCCAGCAAAAGTTTGGTATTATACTAAATATAGATTTATGAAAGTCTGAAGCATGCAAGCTTTTGAAATGAGTGTTTTTTTTTTTTCATTTCTTTTCCACAAATATTTTGTCTGCAAGCATTTAAACTCTCCTATGAAACGGGCTGACAACTAAGATCTTCACTGTGCACCTCAGGTCAATCTAGCTTGACAATTAGGACCATAATGCAGTCTTTAACTTTGCATCAGGGATTGTGCCTTAGAATGTTTCCTTGACTCTGAGTTTGTGAGATGGAATAAACGAGTGGAGTTACCACCGCCCAACAAACTAAAACCCTTGATTTTGCAGATGTAAAGCATTATACACCTTGAAACATATTATCTGTTGGAAAAGCAAAAACCTCTCTTTCCCTATTTTAAAAAAGTAAGACAGGTTACCACACCAGGTACAAATGCATGGGCAGGCAGATGAATGCATGCATTGAAAAAAAAAGAAAGAGAGAATGGTCTGACACAACTGACAGTTGAAAAGAAATAAGACATTATAGCTTAAAACTGCAATACAGTTGAGAACTGAAAATGATCATCATGCTTCATCCTATGGAATCTCACTTGCAGACTACTCTTACATGCATGTGGAGAAAAGCAATACCTGAGCAATAGCAGCATAACGTGCAAGCCCCCAGGCAGCCTCCTTAACAGCTAGGGCAGAAGGACCACAAGGAATGCTAACTACTGTTCGCCTGCAAATTTTGAAGCAGTACATTAGACATTCATGATCATGTTAGCAGCTGTTTTTCAATTGCGCAGCTACAACAGATTAACGAAAGAGCTAAGGAGATGCCTAATAAAATGGATCTAGACAAACCACTTAGCAAAACGTGCCCCTTGCTTGTAATATTCAGCACATCTTGATGCCAGTCCATCCAAACCTTGGCACCAAGATTCATTATTTGATCCTGGTAAGGGAACCAGACCCTTGGCAGGACAAAAAAAGCAGAGTATATATGTGAATCAGTACAAAATTCTAAAGTCAGAGTAGCAGCAAGTTTAAAATTAAGCATGGATGCAAAACCTTGTTGCAGAAGTACCTTGTCAACTTTAATACCAGGGACTATTTTCTCCTCACACAGACAATCTACAAACTTCTTTCCGTCTGTTGTAGACTGGTAAAGTGTTTCCTCGAAAAGAATGGCGCCTGAGATATAGTCACCTAAACCACGAGTTGTCAGCAAAAGCTGTCTGTAAGCTTGGCGATTTGCTTCTGTGTTGTCCAAACCAATCGAAGCAAGCCTCTTCCCACATGTAGCATTTGATTCATCTATTGCAAGAATTCCACGTCCAGGGGAAGCAATAGATTTCTACAAATAACATATTCATGAGATACTTGCAGAGATAAACAGAAAAGAGAAAAGCATAATAGAAGTGTTCAACATTTATATCTAAAAAAATGACAGATTCTCTCTCTCTCTAAAAATGCTTAGTTGGCTTCAGAACTTTCCAGGTTTATCCATTCTTAGCTGTCTTTGTCCAATAATTCTCACCTTATTTGCTAAAATATCTATTCCGCAGGGCAGCAGGGAACAGAAGAGCATAGTACAAGGCATGTAATACTGGTGGAACAGAATTATGTTGAACATAGAGTTAAGAAATTGCATTACATAATGAAGATCTGGGCACATTAAACCTTTCTTATAGTTAGAGTAACATATAAAATGTAGCAAAGCTATCAGCATAATAACAACATTCATTTTGATCAAAATCAAAATCATGGCATGGCCTCCAATGATCCCATCATTATGCATGGAACCTTTAGTATATATCAAAGGAAAGAGATAGATGGATTATTTCAAGTGAATAATTGGTCCTCCAACTCAGTAGATCCATAGTTTATGAGCTTTCTAAGACAGGTCCATTCCTTTATGAAAGAGTAGTTGCTGTAATTTGCATCTACTCATAACAACAAAAATAAGGGACATGACATGAATACAAACCCTTTCCTCAAAAGGATTTGCCTTCTTGGTTAGCGCTTAGGATTATGATCAAAGGTTAAATGCCCCATGGGTGTCTTCAAAGCACTTTTCCCTATTTACCTTCAATTTTCCATGCTATCCTCCACCTCTTTTTAGATCGTTGATCTAAATCTAAGAGTCCCAACTCCCACCTCAGATAGCTGGCATGCTCTTGCATAATATACTTTTACCAAGTGATTCGCAGGCCAACCTGACACAGAAAATAAGACTATGAAACTTGCCCAGGGAAGTAGAAATTTCTCCACAGTTTTTAAGACAGAACTAGAGTGGCCTTTCTTCTAGTTCTTGCAATGTCCTCCTCAAGTTCAAATACTGCTAAGGTTGCTGATCGAACCTTGTGATAGAAATCTCTTGCATTATGTGACATAGCACCACATTCTCAGTATTTATAAAAGAGGTCTCCATGTGGATTCAAGTGACAAAAATGCTCTAGAAAGCCAAATGATTTCTGACATACTCAGGCCATGCCAGTACAAAATCACCTCCAACACATTAAACCATGTGCTCAAATTCTTCCTAGAAAGGTTGATCAAGTTCGATAAGACAATTTTTTCTTCTGCTATTTCATAGATTATCTTTGGTTATTTTTCTTCAAACCTTAGACAGCATGATTCATTCTGTCTTTGTTCTCTCCTGCTTCAATTCTCTAATTCTCTAAACTTTATGTTTCCAGTAGAGTAACTCAAAAAAACTTTTAAGTAATTTATAACATGATTCAGTGCTAGGAATTCGGGAGAAGTTGAGGAGGTCGTGATTTTCTCTTGTGTCATGTTAATCACCTTTCAATGCTTTAAAGGGTATCATGGCAATCAAATGTGAAACTAAAACTTTTCACTTCACTTATCTCGTTCAAATAAACATACATCACTCAACTTCTGTAATAAGCTGCCAGAGTAAATTTACACCCAATTGTTTTGAACAAAGAGATTGGAAAAGAGATAATAAACAAATAGAAAGATTGAAGTCTTTGCTTGTCATTAACTAGCTTTGGATGAACATGCTTATAACAATCTAGAATCTCATTTAAGAAGACTAGGTGAAAAGTATTATTTGGATTCAGTCCAATACAACTACCCATGATCTATCCAGTGCATTGCTGATGTAAGACTAAACATATGTCCACATGTATCATCACATATCCACCCCTCTCCCCTGCACCCATTTAAGCCTGAGCATCCTTGCTAGGATAAGGGTCCAAATAGCCTATGGTTGGCTCTTATGGACCCGTACTGCGGTGTCCCCCAATCCTCATAGGCTATGGACTGGATTTGCTTTGATACCACTTGTAACGATCCAAGGCCTCATCCAAAAAAGCTAATCGGAAGATATTATTCGGATTTGTTGGTCTTGTATAGGTATCCAAGATCTCTCCAGTGAATAATCAATTTAGGACTAAACATAGTTCTCACAAGGCCACTAAAGCTATTTTGCTTCATTTTTAGAACCCCATTACAACATAATTTTTATATATGAAGGAGATCTCTAGAAACTTAAAAACTAGTAACAAGCAACAACACAAGTATTTTATTTTAAAGATCCCAGGAAACGAAAAAGCCAGGAACAAATGCTCCAGAAATCTCTCTCTCTCTCTCTCTCTCTCTATATTTATATCTCTATCTCTCTTTTACAGAAGAAAAGACTTAAAGGGACAAAAATTACTCTGTCTCCCTTGTCAACGTTCCTAACAAAAGTCCTAGCAAATGTTCCTAGAAACAAATAGATCTTGAACTAAATGGTGTATAAATTGATTGCTTGAAATTAAGTTGCTTGTTGCGCCTCTTTATCTTGTCTAGTCATAGATTACTAATAAACAGCCAATAATTATAAAAGGAACTAAAATAAACAACCTATTAGCATTTACATGATATAATTTAACAATACATAAATTTATTTCCTTCTTGCATTCATATAAACTATAAACAGGAACTTGAACTGCCTAACTCACATGACATTTTTCACACAAATAATCGATACCACCAAAATCATACTAAAAGTAAAAGATAAATAGTAAAAAAGGCACCCTCTTTGAATCTGCCCATATCTAGATTGAACACAGATTCAAAACACCGAATCATCACACAAGAAAGAAATTTAATCAGGATCCATCAACAAAAAAAGAAAAAAAAAAGCGAAATTGATCTAAAATAATTTGGAACGATCAAATAAATCACGAAGAAGCGAAATGAGTAGTGCGATTCCGGCTTCTTAAAAAGCGTAACCGAGAGATCCAATCCCGGTCAAAGGGGGAGATCACGAGCGAACGATGCGGAGCCCGGATCTCGCGATCATCAAAAGAAATAAAGGAGACAGGAAGCAGAGAAAAGGATGGTCCAGGGTGAGGGTTAGGTAATTTACTCACGGTGGTCTGGACGAGCTCGTCGGTGTAAGACCCGGCTCTGACCACCGGCACGGAGACCCGCCTGAACGCCGGGCGGATAGACGCCCCCCGGTCCAACGGCTTCCGGCCGCCGACCCACTGGCTCGCCGGAGCACTCAACTTCACCGACGCCATCTCCCTCTCCCTCCCACCTCCCAATGCGGGTGTTTATATAGCGAAAGGAGAACGAAGAAGAAAAATCAAAAAAAAAAAAATCAAAAAAGCAGGACGAACATTCTGACGAGTAACCTTACGTACATCTTTCTTTCGACAAAGTAAGCTTACGTGGCTGGTGGTCCCGTTCTAACCAATAATTTTTCTTCTGAAAGGGTAAACAGTGAAGTTAGTTGGTATGCTGTTGTTTGTCATGGAGTTTTTTCGATGAAAGTAAGAGACCATGCACCGCTTCATCGGGTCCTCCGCAAGCGCTGTCCACGACGAAATCGTAGAATGGATCTATTAAATTACTAAAATACCCTTCTCTTCAGAGCTGTTATCTCAGCCGCTAGATAGTGATCGAACGGATACAAATAGGGAAATTGGAACTTGCGGGACATGTTCGGTAGGCGAGGTCGGATCATGTGTTCCTCCTGAACTTCTATGTTAGCCGGTGATATTCTCCGATGGAGGTTTAGTGTGTCACCTTATGGCTTGTCTTTATAGAAGTGCGATGGACATGTAGAAAGTCCGAGGGGAACAGTTGATTTGAGTTTGGGGTTAGGTTACGGGGTATGGCTCACCAACCCCCGCATGGTGTCTCTCCCCACCCTCCTCGTGTTAACTGTATGAATTTGGACACATTCCCAGCTATAAAGCAAAAAAAAAATTATTTCCTGTGGGGTCCACATATCGCATAGTCCAGGTGAGCCCCGTGAGTCTCTTTGCCGGCAATGATCCCCGTGCACACATACGTTGATTAGGTTGGCTTTCAAAAGATCCATGCTTGGTTTGATTTGAGAGCTAGGTCCCTTGGGGATCTAATGTGAGTATGGATTAAGCAAGACGACGTCTTTATTTATAGGTCAAGCAAAACCTGAGGGCAGTTTTGGACTCGACTAATTTAGTCAACTAGTTGCATGATGACGCAAGGACTCCGGACGAGTAAATGTTGGTAATTGGAGGTGAATTTTGTAAAATTTGGTGTAACTTGATCAACCTTGTGTTCGTCCAACGAAACTGTATTGTCCAAGACATAGGGGCGGGGCATTTTGTATCGTGAAAAATTTGGTAGGAAGTCAAAAGATTTAGATTAGACAAAAGGGGAAAGAAACAAAACTATATTTTTTTGATGTCCTTAAAAATGAAAATCATTAATGATGGTCACATTATGCTTGCAAAATAAGGAAAGAGAGAGGGAGAGAGATGAGAGGGGATGGAGCTCTCTCACAAATAGATGGTGGTTCTATGTTGCCTTACAAAAACTTTGACCACATTTTTATGAATTTTATGGAGTTATGGGATAGTGGATGAATATCAAAAAAAAAAAAAAAAAAAAAAAAAGCCTAGCCTGTAGTGGTTATATCCTTAAAAATGCTGCAACAAAACATTGCTCAAGGTCATTTTTTATTTTATCCTCAAAAATCGGAGCAGTTTGTAGCCAATAATGTTACGAAAGGAGGAAAGTAATTTTGTTTCATCATCACTCGTATTTAAAGGCCGCCAATTCATAGAATTTAAGTTCAGATATATATGCACCTAAGAACCCATCATGGAAAGTCAATAAATATTTCTAGAATAGAAGATCATTTTTGCTAAGGCTGTACAACAAATGAAATAGGTGTGTCTAGAATACACAAATACCAGAAATGATGAATGAGCTATGAACCTTGAAAGCTTCAATAACTGTCCCCCCTTCCCCAGCCCCCCCCTCCCCAAAGAAGAAAGAAAGTGCTGCAAAGTAGTGGCGGATAAAATTTTTTGAATTTTGAAATTGATCATGATCGACATGGCAGGCTAGAAGCTCGTGATGAAGCCACCAACTGACCAATATAATCTCACCACATGGTTGATCCTAGAGGCATGTAGAGAGTCTTTCAAATTTTAAACTTTTTTCTTAACTAATGATAGGTTGGCCATAATCCTGAACGGTTTCAATAATGGCATGATGAACAAGTGAGATGCATATATGAAACATCCAAACATAATATTCGAGACATGCGATCTATTAGCAAAAATGGCCAATGTGCATGCTTGATTTTCTTGGCAATATGTGCTTTCCCTTACCTATATAAAACTCTCAGAGGATCCTCCAAATAAATGCTCTTGAGCTCTTCAAGTGCTCTTATATCTTTTATCCTCTTATGCTGCCACTCTATTGCTCTCACAATATCTTTGCTATCCACTAACTTTGTGTTTGGTTGAGATCACGAGAGGAAGGATGGATGATCTCTATCTACTATTTGGTTCAGAAAATCTTAAAGAAAATGAATGAAAAAAAAATAGATTATCCATCCACCTGGACCCATAAATCTGCATCCTTTCGATTTGGGAGGATGCATGGAGGATGGATGTGGTTTGTGAGAAATAAATTATTATAATGATAAAATTATCCCTCACACATGTTTTAACTAAATCCTAATATTTTTTAATAGTCCATACCTTACATCTTCTCTTTCATCTCTTTTTTACTGTTCCTCTTATTATTAACATCCTATCATCTCTTATAGGTAAGATTTTTTTTTTTCTATTTTAATTTGGATGTGAAGCCTTCTATTATGAATAGATTTTTTTTTTTATTATTTATCTGTACGATGATTGTTGATGGAAAATGGATTTTTTTCGATAGTTCTGGATTTTCATCGATTATAATAGAAAAATATAGTATGCTAGTTCTTGACTCAAAATAGAAAAAATGGAACAAGAGCTTGGGAGTGGGGGCGTTCCTATAGAAGCAATTAAAGAAGTAAATTATATTGCTGAAAATTTTTTTTTAATTACTATAAGGAAGGTTGCAATTATTGAAAAGGTACAAAAAAAGATTGCTGAAGATGAAATGTTCAATGAGCTGTCAAAGATCAATGTTTCTAAGCATGAACTTCTTGATGTATTTTTATTTTTAATTAAAAATCAATAAAAATTATTATTTTTTTTAATTTTAGTTTATATGCATAAAAAATTATTGAACAAAACGATGATTGAAACCAAAGATCCTTGAATAGTTAAATATTTTGTTGAAGTACTTGAAAATTGTTTAATGTTATATTTTGTTATCGACTGTTTATGATGCTTTACATATCTACATTTACAACTTTGGTATTAGTACTATTAAGAGTTAGATATTTAAGAGCTCATTTTATTTTTTAGATTGATCTTTTATGTAGTTGCCATAAATCTTTTTATTATTTTATTTGAGATGACCTTTTGCCTAATTACCATTAGCTCATTATACATAAATATTACTATTTATATGTTTGGATAAAACTTAATGAATTGTTTAGATGTGAGAAATATATTGCTTATCTATTTTTTTCTTGCTAACTCTTAATATCAAATTAGGTATTGTATATTAACTTCAAATCATGTTTGTTAAACATTATTCATATTTTAATCAAATATTTTTTTATTTTATCTATATTATTAAATTTTATTACTAATTATTTTAATTTTAATACATAACTTCATATCTATAATTAAATAGTTAAAATTATCTTATATTTTTCTATTTATATTTACTATTTTTTAGTTATCTATTTATGCAAAAAATAATTAAATATTCAAATTAAGTTATAAATTAATTAGTTATTTATGTAATTAATAGATATAATTAATTACTAAATTAAGTCTTTTATAATTAATTTATAAAATTATTTATTTAAAAAAATAAATTAAAATTAAATATCTATATTTTTATATAATTATAAATTATATAGATTTTAAGTATATATATTATTTTATTTTCTTAAGTATAAATAAGTATTATAAATGGATAATAATAATATCTATTTATCAAAAAGTGGTTTAATAATAATATCATCTTTTTTTTTTTTTTATATTTTTTCTATAGCAAAGAGGGGGAAATCATTTTCATATATCCTTTTATGTTTACCAAACAAAAAGATGATTGGATCGTCCATTCATCATTTCTTCCGTCTATCCATTATTTCTAATCCATCCTTGGTACAAAATTGAGGATAAGAGTTGGATGTTACGTCGACTTCGAAGAACCCTTCATCAGATATCCTCTAATAAAATAGAATTTTTTTTGTTTACGGTGTTCTAGATTGGAGCATGGTGCCAGAGTCATCGTCCAAGCATCCCCTTCTCCTAAGAAGGGTGTAGCGATTTTTAAGCTAATCTTTTGGAACAGGACAGCAAATCCATCGACCTCTCCGACGGCATCGTTAACTCGGCATTTGGGTCGGAGCGTACTCAGCAGCAACGCTTCCATCTTCAAACATAAGAAAAACAAAGGAGGAGAACAAAAATAATATAATAATAATAAAGCGGGTTTGTACCCCAAGCATGCTTCCTTCAGCCACGACTGCTAGTTTACAAGATATTATTCATAAGTAATGCATAATTTTAGCCGTCAGTTCATAAAGAAATCGTATCCAATATTATTGAAAATATTTGATAATTGAATTGTTAAATACTTATTTAGAGAACCACCTGGCTAGTAAAATAAATTAAGAATAATTCCTTTTCTTATTACAACCATGCTTCCACCAGAACAACGTCTTGCAATTACGCCTTGAACCAACAATTCATTAAAATAGAGACAAATTTGCGGTTGGTTTAATTTTTTTATTCATAAAATATTTCTAGACTTGAAAATCGGAAGACATAGACTACTTAATTACGTATTCCAAAACACATGATTGTTTTTTTTATTCGGATATAAGTACGAATAATACGCGCGAGAGTAATTGAGAGATTTCCGAATATTGCGCAAACGAATGAGACCCGCAGCCGAAGCCCGCTCCCCATTGTCATGGCGGAGACGCCCTCCCTCCCTCTCCCTCTCCTCTCCCCAATCCCAATTGTAACCCTAACCCTAACCGTAACCGTAACTTTACCATAATCCCTAATTTCTTATTTCTGCGGTCTGGGATCGGCATTAGTTACAGCGGGGACTCAAATTCGGAGGAGGAGGAGGAGGAAGAGATGGGAGGAATCCCCATTCTCTGCTTTCACATCTTTCCAATGTTAAAACGCTTAGCCCAAAACTCAGTTCTAATCTCAACAACTCCCATCCCAACGTCGGAGATCAGCAGTCATCACAACGGGAAGCCCTAATCCCTTCTCCCATTCCGTCCCATCTCAAAACCGTAACCCTAATACTTTGGCCCATCTTAAATCCCTATTTAGAAGTTCAGCTTACAGGTATCATCTTTTCGTTTTTCCACATATTGCTTTTTTTTTTTTTTGTCTCAATTTTCTGTTTCCAGTTCACTGGCACGTAGTCATTTGTTTCAGTGTGATTTGATGCGTCATGGATACTTTATTTTAGAGTAATTAGCTATATAGGATTGTGAATGTAATGACTTATTGTCTTTTGTGAGTTCTAAAATACTGGAAAAATTGTTAAGAACTCATGATTGAATACTTCAGGTAGTTGTGTTGCTGTTGCTGTTGATGTTTCAGTTTAGTTGCTGCTGTCTTCTTTTGTGTTTTTTTTTTTATTTTTGTTTTTTCTTTTGTGATTTTGATTCCTTTTATCTACATATTTTTATTGATATCTTTTGTAGTGAACAATGCCAAGGAGCAAAGATGTGTTGTGGGAGCATATAGTGCAGGATGGGCGGAAGGTTCAATGCAAATTTTGTCAAGATGAATTTGTGGGTGGTGTAACTTGTATGTGGTATCATTTTGCAAATACTAGATTGAAAGATATCCGACCACGCAAAGCAGTCCCAGCTTCAGTTCGTGATGTGGCATTGAAAGCGGTACGTGAATTGGAGGCAAAAAGTAGAAGGCATAAGGTCATGAGCTTTCCCAGATCGAGTGATAGTTCTTTGGAGTCCGTTTTACAGCCTGGAGCTGTCAGCTACGATGGTCTGTCTGGATTTATCCATCTTGGTGGGCATCGGGTATATGACACTGCCGCAAGACCCATTCTTTCATTGGGAAGGAAGACGGGAAGGAGAGATGCAGACAAAGCAATAATTAAATGCATAATTTGAAATAACCTACCATTTCGCTTGTTAAGGTCGCCTGGGTTTCGTGACGCTTGCACTGCAATTGCAAATGCTGGACCAGGGTATGAGCTTCCAAGTAGTGAAATGGCCCGGACAAAATTGGTTACCGGAATTGGAGGATGAAGCTGATGTCTATGTTCAGTCTATGAAGAGGACATGGGAAAAATCTGGTTGCACTTTGATGCATTCTTGGACAGAAGGAGGGGCTATGCTGTACTTGAATTTGTTAGCAGCTTGTCCTGAAGGTATTGTATGTCTGAAGTCTTTGGATATAATTGGGCCTACAACTGATGAACAATATATATATATATTTTAACTTCTTATCTTCAGTTATTGATGAGATTGGCTCCCAGAAAGTGGTCCAGTTTATATCAGATAACACCCCAATTGAATCTGTAGGTGAAATGATTGAGGAAAAGTACCCTAACATTTTTAGGATTAATTGTGCAAGCTTTTGTATCAATCTTATATTAAAGGAGTTAGATACCCTTGAACATGTGTCTCCTATATTGGAGGTAGTAGAAAGATTGTCAATTTTGTCTACAAGTGTCAGCAAGTGTTGAGTTTGATGAAAACCCATACCAACAGCCGTGAACTGAAAAGGCCAAATGCAACTAGGTCTTCTACAAACTTCATGTGTTTACAGTCAATTTTGAAAGAAGAACTGGCTTTACAAAATATGGCTGCTACAGCAGAATGGAGCGACTTGATGCAGCGCAAAGGTTTGGAAGGACTAGAAGTGCAAAAGATGCTACAAGACAATGTATTCTGGCATGATGGAAAAGAGCTAACAAATGCAATTGAACCTCTTGTCAAGGTTATGAAGATGGTAGATAGCAATCGATCCACGTCAGGATACATATATAAGGCCATGCATAAAGCTAAAGAAGCAATCAAAGAAGTTTTTAAGGAAGAAGCTTTTAAATTTATGCCTTTCTGGAAAGTCATTGATGATGCATGGAATAATCTTCTACGTTGCAACATTCATGCAGCAACAGCTTATCTAAGTCCTCATTTGTTTCATGACAGATGTGTGAAGTTGGATTCTGAACTTAAAGTTGGAGTAGAGAAGGTTATTCAGAGAATGGTATCTTGTAATGATGAGAGAATGAAGATAGCTGAAGAACTCAGAGATTATCATCTACTGGATTCCCGTATTTTTGGACTTATGGCCGTCAAGTCTCTTCACATATCTTGCACAACTAAGATTATATTCTTTATTTATTTATTTCTTGAATTAAAGACTGTGCCAATAAATTCTTTATTTATTTATCTCACCCAATTAAAATTATATTCTTTAGTTATTCATTTCTTGAATTCAAGGCTGTACCACTAAATTCATAATGTGTGATTGGTGGAACATGTGGGGCAGTTCGGTCCCTGGTTTACAGAGCTTGGCAATTAAAGTGCTTAGCCAACCTTGCAGCTCCTCAGCATTCCAGAGAAAATGGATGCTTGATGTTCCGCATACAGAAAAGACAGAGGAGTTAGATCCTATAAAATTGCAAGACTTACTGTATGTGAGACTGAATATGCACTTAATGACGACCTCAAAACCAAGGAGCAACGACTCCATGGCAATTAATGTTGACAAAATTGTGGCTTTTCCAGATGAGCTGGAAGGCCTTGACCTCCACAAAGATTGGGGGATTAGTGATGATAAAGTACTAGTAGAAGAGGAAGAAAGTGAGGATGATGTTGGCATTCAATCGGTTGCAAATAGTTTCTGTCTCAGGGATTTTTTGAACCCAAGGATGCTATCTTGTATTCTTTTTCTGCTCTCATTATATGTACTTTGTAATTTTGATGGTGTAGAAATAAGTCTCTGAAGGTATCGATCTTAGTTCCATTCGTGAAAAATAAGTTCTGATGTATCTTTTACTGTTGTAGATGTGCAATGTCTGACATGCAATTTTGTTTTATATATTTTCTATTATATATGTTTTATCAAGTTAGTTATTGGTATGTTGTTGTTTGAACTAAAAATCAATCACATTACATGTTAGACAGCTTTAATGATTGATATGGACATGGTGGACAGAGATGAACTGAAGCAGCACAGTGTGCTTGCTACCAGTTTTTGAAGGGAAACTTTTAGTTCTCTGCTTCATCTTACTTAGATGCACAACCCCGGAAACCATTAAGAAGGATCTTGACGATAAAATTTGAACCAAAAGATACATCCTCCATGCATCCATGTTTGCTGCTATGCTTTGGAATTTTTCACTTTTTAATGCGACACTTGAAGATTTTCTTGTATTAGCCAAGAGACGACCTTTCCTCTTCCTTTTTTCATTTAGGGTTATGGTGTTTCAATTGTTCCTTTTTTTTTTTACTGATCAGTGGTCGTGCTTCCACGAGAAGCTTATTGTTTCTCGGTGTGTTTTAGGAGGATCAGTTGTCTTGTGCATTTCAACCATCAAATCGTGAGTTCATCGTTCAGGTTGGATCTCACCTACAAAAGAATAAGGGTGAGGTGCATTGCTATATGAGACATCTAACATTCCATTTTGCATTTAATCTAGTTTATGTTATTATTTTGGCATATATTACTCCCTAAGCATATACTCCATCACCATCTAATTTATAGACAAACAAAAGCTTTGACATCATTTCTTCTCTTCTTGAAGGTTGAAAGCATTATACATCCAACAAGGTTTTTGACATCAGATAGCTGCCCGTTATGGTCAAATTCATTTTGGAGAGACAATGCCAGGTCCTCATTGCAACGCTTGAGCTATGGTAAGGTTGACTAAGACCTAAGCTTAGGTCAGTCCTCCCAAAAAACAATGAACGTTCACTTTTGATGTAGTATATTAACAGTTAGCAAGTCGCCTCTCTCTGGTTTAGCCCATCCATGAGAATTGGAATCTCATCCATTATAGTGATTTCAAGAGCCAAACCTCTAATGGCATTACCTTGTTTGTTCACTAATAAATGTCTATGATTAAGGACTATTTTTTTCCAACGCAAGATAGCAGATGACGATAGAAGTTAATGGAAATACAATGTTGAGTCATATCTCTCCATTTTCAGAATAGTTGTACAAGGTCCACAACAGTGAAAACTCATATTACCATGTACAGGAGTAGAAGTGGTTAACTAATAGCATATAAAGCTTACACCTTAGTGTTGGGAATGGTAGAATATTCACATCAACAGAACACCATACATATCACCATATATTAGCCATTGGGAAGCTATTCTCATGGGATATCAGCAGCTGGTGCAACATATTTATGCGAGTTCTCTTCTTCAAGGAGATGCCTTGTCAGGTCCTTTTCCTTCTCTTGGTTCCCAGCCTTCTTCTCCTGACTCTTACCCCACAGAACAAAGTAAAGACCTACCATGATTAGGATAGATCCAATGATCCTGGAAATAGAAAGAAAACTCAATCATCCAAAATTAAAAAAATATTGTAACTTCAAAGGAACTGCAATATTATTTAATCATATAATGTGTTTTTATTATTCTTCTTTTAATTTCAATCAATCCATCCATACCCTCCTGAGTATAGCTGATCACCAAACATAATGGCTGCCATGATGGCCACCACAACTGTCTGAACTGGTTGGAATACTGCAGCAAAAAGAGGTCCTCCTCGGTCTATACACCATATCTGAAGAGAGAAGGCAACCCCTGATGCCACAAGACCCTATAAACAGTGAAGTATAAGCATCTGATAGGGGCAGGACGGTTCATATTAAGAGGAAAATGTGAAGATGAGCATATAGTGGCATTACTGCATAGAGAATTGTGAGGAGCTCTTCTCCCGAATGGACTTTCCACCTCTCCATGTCATTCTCTGTGAAGGCTGCTATTATTATGAATTGAATCAGCCCAAAGAAGCAGGTGAATGTGGTGAGCGAGAGCCTTGCTGGGTACTTCTTTAGCACAGGAACCTATTGTATTAAGTGAAGTTGATAAGCAGTATGATGAAACTAACTGTCCTTTTTTTTTTTTTTTGATGTAAAGGGAAGCAGAGCCACCCATTTTGTTAGAATAAAGTATTTACAGAGGAAAGTTTACAGGGAAACTATTGACAGATGTTGAAATTAACTGTCAGGAATTCACATTGAAACTTGTGTAAATATATGGATGCATGAATGGAAATATGAGTTCAAGAGGGCCTAACCTGAAGCACCATCCAACCAGACCAAGCAATGCAATTCCCAAGGATATAAACACAGCCCAATGTCCAGTTAAGTATTGGGTCGACAGATGAAATGGCTCCTAGTTTGATGGAGTGATGTAGCAGAGGAGGGCCCTTGTAGAGAGAAATAATGGTGGCGCCTCCAATACTAACAACTGTTCCTACCACCTTTGCCAGCCCATATCTCCTTTTAATATTGAGTTGCTCAAGCCTGTGTGTGTGAGAAAGAGAGAGAGAATGGCCAACAAGACTGTATGAGGGGATGGCTATTATCAGTATTGGGCTAGGAAGTGCCTATAATTTACCTTAGAGCAGCTGCCATAGCAAAGGTGATTGCTGGAACCGAATTCTGTATGGCAGAAGCATAAGTTGGAGATAAATAATACAAACCCAGGAGATAAAATCCTTGGTTTGCAGTTATCCTGAAATGAACAAGCGCTAAAAATAGTTATATATTGAATAAATTCGAAACCTGGAAACAAGAATGGAGGCACCAAAAGATTGGTTTTGCTTTTAGTTGATGAAGACTCTGTTAAGCTTACCCACATAATGCAAGAAGAAAGAACTGAACAAGCAAAGAAAAGCTGAGAGGCGGCCTGTCTTTCCTGAATAAAATAAAGGACGAAAAAAGGATCTCAAACTAGTGAGTAATCTCAAATAAATTAGAAGCCCAAGAAGGAAATGACTTACTTCTCTAGAAAGTAAGCAAAAGGGGCCAACAAGACCAAAGCAAGGATGTTCCTATACACTGGAAACACAACTTTGCTCACACCAATATTGAGTGCAGCTCTAGAAACAATGTGAAATCCTGCATAGCAGAACTGGAGTGCCAGTACAGCAATAAGAAGCTTCACCTTCTCTGAGACTTGGGGCTCTCCCTTCATCTTTCTTTGGTTAGAGGATGTTACAATAGAGGGAACGGTGCTGGTGCTTGGGTTGGATTAAGAGAGGTAAGGGTTTATATAATGTTTTGGATGTCTAGATGCGTGATAGTTGGCTAGTCCCCACAAGTGGAATTATCTTTGCTACATATTGTCTCTGGAACGAGGTTGACGCATGTGGTTCCTAGTAATTGTATCTCTGTGATACGTATTTATGTCTCTCTGTGAACTGATGCACGAGGCTGACCCAAGTTCTTAGTTCACATATTCGTGGATAGATGCATCTATACATGTTACATAATTTTTCAGAATGTGTTTGATGTACATTGTATGACTTGTTATACATGTACACCTTTGTTTCGCTTAGAAGTTTTTAATGTACATGTGGACATGGAATTTGAATTTTGTTGGAGGGACAAGGAGGAGTTGGAGCATGAAATCCCAAAACCACTATTGTACAATGTAACTCCCACTAAGTCGGCTTGACTAATTACTTGCTGTAAAGTTTTTAAATTGTTTAGATGGACTTGACTGCCAAACCTCGAATGTGCCAAGAGATGGGAACAAGGCTAATCTCTAGGAACTTAAAGAGCAGTTCACTGCTAGACTTGAAGGTTTTTTGAGTTTTTTTTTTTTTTAAAAACCTTTTTGAGCAACAGAGAGGGCTTCTGGCCCCTGCTAAATCTGAAGGCCACTGAATTCACCTTCAACAATGTTAATGTCTCATAGTTTCATCCTTGGCGTCATAATCTAACAAGAGCTAGAGTCTCATTCCACAACAAAACAGTTTCTTGTTACAGCACAACTTCCAATGGCTAACTATGACCAAATCTTTTTTGTTTTTTGATGAACTAACTATGACCAAATCATGAACCTGTAAATTGCATATTCTTTAAGTGCATCTTTGTTGGGTATGGTCTTTGTTTTATAATTTGTTCCTTTGCATCATTAAGGGCATTTCAATCCTTTACAAAGATGAACCGTCCATGAATGGTCATTAAATATCTTTTTCTTATGTGTCAAATTGATGACAGTGGGCGGTTGTCGGGTCAGAACAAGGAGAGGAATCAAATGTCATGTGGTCCTCAATGGATGATGTTGGTACTCTTCACTATTCATTTGATGCGGAGGTAATAAACTATATGAAGCACATGGAGAGACCTCATTGCATGTAATAAGATCTTCTACAACTATATTTTTTATGGGCTGCAAATTTGGTGAGGCTTGGGAGGCTAGTACTTGCCCAATCTAATGTGTGGAGACCCATAAAAATTCAGATGATCAGAAGGGCACATGCTCTATTAGGTAATCCACTAATCCTAATAGGAAAGACATTCCCCCTGGTTCCGATTTTGCACTGAATGAAATAATTAATGATGATTGGTAATAGAATAACTCCAAAGAACCAATCAATCACTCTTCATCCAATTTAGTATAGTTTATGTTTTCTATCATTTCTGTTGGTTGCAACTAAACTTCTGTTTAAAATAGATATGACTACCTTTCCAGTGAAAAATTATTCATTGCTTGAGCACCTTCAGAGTTAAACAAATTGATAGCCACAATTAGGTGGTCCCGTCCTAATAATGTATTACAAAGTCGAAGGAGACAACAAAGTCATTGGGGTATATTTTAGTCTCTCTCTTATAGGAAAAATTATAGAAGTCTGTCACACATTTTATGTATATATTCTTGCAGCTTCATAACACTGATTCCAAGCACAGAAAAAAAGTTGGACAGTCAACACCAGGTTGATGGCCAATCATAAACTGAAATTCAGTTTATGAAGCCTGATATGATGATTGTAGATATAAGTTGTTAATATGTGTATAAATGTCTTTCATGATATCCAGACTCGCTCGCACGCATGAATACAAGGCAAACAAATACTGGCTCTTTTGCTATGACAAATCAAACTATCTATACATTTTTTCCCATCAATGTTTACTAATATGATCCTTCAAAAAAGTAAAAGACTTAACAATGCTGTTTCTATTGGTGTATGACTGTCTCCATCTCATAATCCATGCAAGCCCATGCCTGCACTGCTCGTCTACTCCTTGTGCCTGATCTGGTTCTATAGAAGCTACACTAGAGTGACATATTAAGGGTACCATTCAGGTCCCACAAGCCACAACCATCCATGAGCTGAAGCCAGACCAAGAGCTCCACTTGTTTCATGTGGTTAGTAGGTAGCAGCAGAACAAGTTGGAAGCACAAAGAATCATCCCCTCTGGGCTGCAGCAACAGCAAATTTTCTTTCTATTCTGCAAAACTATCCTATCAGATTTGTTTACAGATCTCATAAGACAGGGCATTTCCCAATCATGAAAAGGTCTGGGCCACTTGCCAGTGGCTGCTCTCAAACTATTCTAGTCCCTCCAGAATAGTACTTTACATCTACCTATATAAGCTAATGAGCGCTCGCCCAATTGTAAGTCCAACAACTGAGGTAGAAAGCCATTCAAAATGCCTAGTTAGTTCTGGACCAAATCGATCAAAAGTTTAGAACACTATGAAAGTTTACCTATTGACTTTTTTTTAGAACACTTTATAATCTAATCATATGATATATGAATTACCAGAAGGCGGGCCTTGGTGCAATGATAAGGTTGCTCCCATTATGACCCTGAAGGTCCCCGCATGAATTTGGTGACAACATTTCAGCCTTGTGATGACATGCATACATACACACATGATTATATATGTATATTGCAGAAATTTGCAGATGTAAGCATGCACTTATATTCTTCCAAGAAAAAGAAGGACTGAGATATATTTGAATAAATAATACATGCTAGTGCAAGGAATTGAATCTTTCTGATTAACAAACACATGCTAAAAAATAAGAAGACCTTGAGATGGGGAAAATGCATATAGGCATGTTGGAAAAAAATGCATTACATATTAGAATTTATTGGATTCTGATATATGCAATGTTTGTGCTTTGTTTTAGTTATTTAAGTTTGCACCACTGAATCGACATGAGAGTAAGAGAGAGAAGGTATGAAGATATAGCAATTGAACTGTTTTTGTTTTTAATGGAAAATAGGAGTTGGACCCTCACACAGAAAGGCTTTGTGAGAATCCATGCATGCAAAACATGATCTGGTTTTGGATCTTACAATCCAAAGGATCGTATGATCTATGATCCAGATGTTAGAATTCAAATCCCAATCTTACAATTCATACTAATCCTGCTCCAGAGATCTGATGTGGATGGTTGAGGGCCATTTTGATCTGTAATGTTGCAATCTGGATCATCCATTATAAGATTCTAAAGGCAATGCACACGACTACATTTAGTGAGTGGATTCCATAGAGAAAACAGTCTTGGGTGGCTTGTTGGTACATGAAGTTTTTGCAAAACTTATTCACCAACAAGTGTTTGTTGGTTTAGTATGTTTCTGCTTATAGGATAGCTTGATTCAGTGGATGCAAATCAGGCTGTTTTGATATATGGAAGAAATGAAAGTTACTGCCACCCATTCCAGCAAATATGAATCTTTTCTACATCCATATCCCACCACATCTTTCTTCCAAGCTTCATTTCTGTCCATAGTTCACAGCTTCAGAGACTAATACAAACTATTTAAATGATTTTTATGGTTGATAAGCTACCTTGCAAGGTGTGACTTTTTGAACTGCTAAAGCAAGGATTCAAGTAACTTGTCATCCAATTATGTTTGAGCATTCCAATACTGTGGGACATGCAATTGTGCTTCCATGTTAATAACACATTGTTGTTGTATATGTGCTGCTGGTAATGCGGGAAGTTCATATACAGAGTAATGTGGGAAACATATTCAGTATGCGTTGTTTTGGTTTCTAACCTTTCTGAAATGAGTATGCTCTTTGTCGACCCCAATAGATCAGGCCTTCTAATCTCACAGACATTGTTGGATACTCTGAGCTCTTCATAATAGACTTTAGTTTATGTTGTAGCACACAGACACCTGTTGAACACTAAATCTGCGAACTGCATTGTCACCTACTAGTCAAATTCTCTTATTTATCATCCCATGTCCCCCTCCTTTTTCTCCCACCCTTCTCGCTCTCTGTGCAACTTCCCTTCCTTCAAGGTTGTCAATGTTTTGCTTCTAGAATTTTAAGGTACTGCATTTGAAATTGTGCCAACTTTGAATTTTAATTCTCCTCTTTTATGGACTGTTCGGTTGCTTGGAAACTATCCTGAAAATTATTTTTTTTTTGGAAAATTGAATTTTCCAATATATGTTTTATCGTAATTCAATGCCCTCTGTTTTCTAACAAAAAAAAGGACTTTGGTATATGCAGAATCTTTTGAAGAAAAACAAAAAATGGAGGTGGGGACTCGTACTGAACCATGATGAGACATTACGATTAATTCAAAAACTACAGTTCATGTATCATATCCGAATTTTTCAAATTTTAATTCAAGAAGATGGGAGTCGTAAAATGGGACTCCTATCAAACCATGATGAGATGCTGGTAATAGTTCAGTAACTTCAGATGGTGTGTCATATCCGAATCTTATTGCTCTCCTGAAATCTGCTTCCTTGATGTGGTTCAGCAACTCATACTTCATACTGGCTAAAAACAGTGCGGGCACTCATGCATATATCATGTTTAACTATTTTATTTCCATGTTGAGGTTTTCTTGATTAACTAATCTGTTTTATTTTTTTCCAGGATCTGGATATCCCAAAGGGCTCTATATTGCAAAATGTTGATGAACAGATGTAGTTTAAATGGGTGCAGCGCTACCAATCGAATTTTACATTTGGTGCCAAAAATTCAGGTCTTTGATGTCCATCTTCATGGAAACTGGGTACATATAATCCAATGCATATTGAAATGGCAACATTAGCAGAGAGTAGTGTCTTTCCACATGCAAATTCTGATTGATCTGTTTTGTTTGATCTAGAATTTTGAACAACTTCAAGATGCATGAGATTTTGGAAAGGGAGAGGATTAGTGCTAGTCGACAACTACACTCATAAAAGGGGTATCAGTATGATGCTTAACTGGATGATAAGGAAAGAATCATCTTGAGAACGCTTCTAACCTCTTCGTTGAGCCGTGTATTGTAGATGAATTGAACCTGCCCAGAGCGAGACCTTCTTAGAGACAAGTAAAGTTGGTGAGCTGTACGATGGGCAACAATCTCCTATGGTTACTTGCTGATGCACCAAGCCATATAGTGTAATAATCGGTCTTCGGGCCTTAAGCCCAGCCCAAAAGCCCATCAAAAAAAAAAAAAAAAAAAAGAAGAGAGAAATCGGGAGTCCCAGGACTACCAGAGGTCTTAGGACTCTCTATAAAAAGGCCTTTCTCCTTCCTAAGAACCTCTCATCGGTCTTCCTCCCTCTCTTCCTCCCCGATTTCTCCGATTGAAGCTGCGGCCCCTCGACTCGTGCTCACCGCGATTTCTCACCGGTGTAGTCATCGAAGCTCGAGGTAGTCCCTCCTTTCTCTTCCTCTCTCCTCTCTCTTTTTTTCTGTGCCTGTGGGCATGACTGCCGGCGATAAGTGTCGTTGGATTTCGTCGGAGAAGGGACCCTTTGTTTGGTCTCTTCTTCTCTTTGATTTTTCGGCGTCGGCGATCATTGCCGACCGTCAGCCTTGGCCTCTCCGAACTTGAGAGGGTTGACCCCCCTGCCGCTGGCCTTCGCCGTGCCGGCTGCGACCCGGACGGTCGGTCAAAAGGAGGAGACCTGTCGGTCCCCTGTTTCGGCCAGGGAAGACCACGGGAAGAGAAGAAAAGAAAAAGAAAAAGAAAAAGAAAAAAAAACAAAACAAAACAAAAAAAAAAGAGAAGAAGAAGAAGAAGTAGAAGAAAAAGAAAAATAGAAAAAAAAAGAGAATTTTCTTTCTCTTTCCTCTCTCCTCTCTTTACCTTCTCTCTCTAGTTTCTCTCTCTAAATTCTCTCTCTATTTTTTTTCTCTAGACCTTTTATTTCTTTTTATGGATTTTGTCTCTCTAGGGTCATTCTCTCTCTTTGATTGCTTTATAGATCTTAGGATAAACTTGAGATGAAAATATGATGATCTGAGATTGCTTCGAAATTCGTGCAGTAGATTGGATCCCGATCCGATCCTTATTCGAAATTGATAACATCGATCATGGTTAATCCATATTAAGTCATCCTGATATGACCTCTGATGATTTCAAATATGATTGTCACTTTTGAAAGATACGAAGATTCTCTCTTCACTTTCTCTCTCTACTTTCTCTCTCATGACCGACTTTTTCTCTCTAAGAAGGTCTATAAATCCTGTACTGAGTCATGCCTTCATCTTTTAGGGGCTCATATTGACTCTAACAAGATGATCCGAAGTTGCTTTGATATCCGTGCTGTATGTCAACCTAATTTGGCCATATCAAGTATCTTTCAAATCTATTATTAATGAATCCTATTGATTGATCTTGATTTTGATCTGATCTGTGCTCTACGATTTCTTGATCAAATCACTTAAATCTGACCCTCAGACTAAAGATCCTGAATTGCCTTGGTATCTGGATGGTCCGACACATCCGATCAACAGTCCTCTTCCTTATAATTTAATCTTATTATATTCATAGAATAGAAATTGATGATGATTTGATATTTTAAATAGGATTAGCTGATTCTTCTAGCGAAGTCTGAAGATCTAAGATGAACGAGGTAAGTGGATCTCATGCTCCTTATTTATTTTTAAATAATCATATTTTTCATGCAAAGAACTATTGTTGATGAAATCATATTTTTCATAAAATAAAGATCAGCATGTGTGATATGAAAAAGCATGTTTTATTATTAGCATTGATTTCATGAATATATCTTATGAAAATAGCACGATTATGAAGCATGAATTTTATTATTTTTTCATCTATGTATATGCATGCTTTAAGAAAAAAGATATAAGAATTTCAAAGGTTCTCAGATAGCTATGAATGAATCCCTTTGGGAAGGTCGACATCTGGAGCTAGCATCCCCACGAAACATGGCCCTGTCAGCGGGTATAAAGTTGGCACATGAATTAAAAACTCTGTCGATTAAGAAATATGGCCTTGTCACGGATATAATAGTGACCTCAGCATGAATATCTGAGAGCAATATTTTGAAACTTGACATGAATACATGACAAGAATGATTTATGATTCATGAATGTGAAATATACATGATTTTATGCATGCATGATTGGTTTATGACTTGTTTTATTATATGCTCTATGAAATACTTTATTTTATATTATTTATTATTTTTTAAATATTGCATTATCATGAAAAACTTATGCTTGATCTGATAAGGAAGTACAAATTCTACTTACTGGGCTAATGTAGCTCATATTCTTTTTATTTTCTTTTTGTTTGAACAGAGGAATAAGGTTAGGACCGACAAAAAAAATTCAGATTTAGAGATCTGCGATGCAAGCTTGAAAATTTTGTAGATAAGGTTTAGATATATGATGATCATGAACTTATAGTAAATAACTATGGATTTTGAGATATGGATTTGTATTTGATTTTGGATTTAGATGCTTTGAATCAATATTGGTTTAATTATCTGATGAATAAAGAAATTAAATCTTTTATTTGATGGATTTTAGATGATTATGATGGATTGGCTTCGTGTTAAAGTAGGCTCCATCCCTCGGGAGCATGGTCATGTTATGTCCCGAATTTGGGGTGTGACATTTTATGATATCAGAGCTTAGGTTATGATCATTTGGGGACTATGATATAAGTGATTAGGATATGATAGAATAATATCAGAGCTTAAGGTTATAATCATTAGAGTTAGGTTATGATCACTAGAGAATATGACTTAAGTGATATTTGAACTTAAGGTTATCATTATTCGAGATTGTGATTTTAGTGATATTTGAACTTGAGGCCAAGATCATGAGGAACATGATAGATATAAAAGAAAGGATTCAATAATTTGATTTCGAATCAATAGGTATTATGATGAAATTTATGCATAAGTGGCATATGATGTCGATAATAGAATTGACGAGTTATATCTTGGATTTCAATTAGCAGGATTGATCTGAGTACGAAAAATGTTGACCCTGGAATAAAGTGGGAGGTATTGATATGTTATGTTGGGTATATTTGATGACATTAGAATGCTAAACTTATATGGATAAAGGACATGATAATTTTGCTGATTTTGATATTAATTTTTTTGCAAAGAAAGGTAGGTTTGGAAGTTGTGTAAATGATTGTAAGGTAAATCGAAGGTTAACTCAAATTAATTCTAGATATATTGGATTCTTGAGGAGTGATGAAGCTTATGTAATAAGTTCAAATATAAAAGGTGGATGAAGATTTAATTTTGATGTGCTATGCCTAAGAGATAGTAATAACAAGGAAATCTTAAATTCTATCTTAAATTTTATATGAAATCTGAAAGTTTGATCTATCTTTGATTGATTTAACATACAAAGATATTTTTATTTTTGATAGAGTTAGATAATTTGATAAGTTGAGATCAGAGTGCGCAGCAAAAGTGTGGTGGTCTGAATTGATTAGAAATATTAATTTTTTAAATCAAAAGATAGTATGAGATATGTTAGTTGTAAATAAGGAAGGATTTTACTGATAATAAAAGTATGCTAGAGAGAAAATTTATCTGATCAAGAAAAGACTCAAGGCAGTACAGGATAGACAGAAGAGTCGGACAGATAGAAAAAGAAGAGAATTAAAATTTTAGGTTGGTGATCATATTTTTCTAAAAGTATCACCTACAAAAAGTGTCATAAGGTTTAGGAGACATGGCAAGCCGAGTCCACGATATATTGAACCTTTTGAAATTTTGAGCCGAGTAGGAGATGTTGCTTACGAACTCCCCTTACCATCGGATTTATCTAAAGTGCACAATGTCTTTCATGTTTCACCACTAAGAAAATTTGTACCTGATCCAAATAATATAGTAAAGTATGAGCAATTGCAAGTTCATGAAGATTTAACTTATGAAGAGTTTTCCTTCCGAATTGTTGATCGAAAAGAGCAAGTGCTAAGACGACGCATCATTCCATATGTGAAGATTCATTGGAGTAATCATAAGGAGAGAGAGGCCACTTGAGAGCTTGAAGATGATATGAAGATGAGATATCCACACTTATTTGAAAATAAAGGTATGTTAAATTTCGAGGACGAAATTTTTTTTAAGATGGGTAGAATGTAATAATCAGTCTTTGGGTCTTAAACCCAGCCCAGAAGCCCATCCAAAAAAAAAGAAGAGAAAAATCGAGAAGAAGACTTCCGATAGGAATCTTCTTCTTCGATGAGCCTCGATAGGATCAGAAGTCCTAGGACCACCAGAGGTCCTAGGGCTCTCTATAAAAAGGCCTTCCCCCTTCCTAAGAACCCCCCACCGATCTTCCTTTTTCTCTTCCTCTCCGATTTCTCTGATTGAAGCCGCGGCCTCTCGACTCGTGCTCACCACAATTTCTCGCCGGCGTGGTCATCGGAGCTCGAGGTAGTCCCTCCTTCCTTTTCCTCTCTCCTCTCCCTTCTTTCTCGTGCCTGTGGGCACGACTGCCGGCGACAGGTGTTGTCGGATTTCGTCAGAGAAGGGACCCCCTGTTTGGTCTCTTCTTCTCTTTGATTTTTTGACGTCAGCGATCACTGCCGACCGCCGACCTTGGCCTCTCCGAACTCGAGAGGGTTGCCCCCTACTGCTGGCCTTCGCCGTGCCGGCTGCGGCCCGAACGGTCGGTCAAAAGGAGGGGAGCTGTCGGTCCCCAGTTTCGGCCAGGGAAGACCACAGGAAGAGAAGAAAAGAAAAAGAAAAAGAAAAAGAAAAAGAAAAAGAAAAAAAAAGAAAAAAAAAGAAAAAGAAGAAGAATAAGAAAAAGAAAAATAAAAAAAAGAGAATTTTCTCTCTCTTTCCTCTCTCCTCTCTTTACCTTCTCTCTCCAGTTTCTCTCTCTAAATTCTCTATCTATTTTCTCTCTCTAGATCTTTTATTTTTTTTATTGATTTTGTCTCTTTAGGGTCATTCTCTCTCTCTGATTGCTTTATAGACCCTAGGATAAATTTGAGATGAAAATATGATGACCTGAGATTGCTCCAAAATTCGTGCAGTAGATTGGATCCCGATCCGATCCTTATTCAAAATTAATAACATTGATCATGATTAATCCATATTAAGTCATCTTGATATGACCTCTGATGATCTCAATCATGATTGTCACTTTTGAAGGATACGAAGATTCTCTCTCTACTTTCTCTCTCATGACTGACTTTCTCTCTCTAAGAAGGTCTATAAATCCTATACCAAGTTATGTCTTTATCTTTTAGGGACTCATATTGACTCTAACAAGATGATCCAAAGTTGCTTTAATATCCATGCTGTATGTCAACCTAATTTGGCCATATCAAATATCTTTCAAATCTATTATTAATGAATCCTATTGATTGATCTTGATTTTGATCTAATCTGTGCTCTACGATTTTTTGATCAAGTTACTTAAATCTGATCCTCAGACCAAAGATCCTGAATTGCCTTGGTATCTGGATGGTTCGACACATTCGATCAACAGTCCTCTTTTCTTATGATTTAATCTTATTATATTCATGGAATAAAAAATGATGATGATTTGATATTTTAAATAGGATTAGCTGATTCTTCTAACGAAGTCTGAAGATCTAAGATGAACGAGGTAAGTGGACCTTACGCTCCTTATTTATTTTTAAATAATCATATTTTTCATGCAAAGAACTATTGTTGATGAAATCATATTTTTTATAAAATAAGGATCAGCATGTGTGATATGAAAAAGTATGTTTTATTATGAGCATTGATTTCATGAATATATCTTATGAAAATAGCACGATTATGAAGCATAAATTTTATTATTTTTTTATCTATGTATATGTATGCTTTAAGAAAAAAGATATAAAGATTTCAAAGGCTCTCAGATAGCTATGAATGAATCCCTTCGGGAAGGTCGACATCCGAAACTAGCATCCACATGAAACATGACTCTGACAGTGGGTATAAAGTTGGCACATGAATTAAGAACTCTATCGATTAAGAAACATGGCCATGTCATAGGTATAATAGTGACCTTAGCACGAATATCTGAGAGCAATATTTTGAAACTTGACATGAATACATGACAAGAATGATTTATGATTCATGATTGTGAAATATACATGATTTTATGCATGTATGATTGGTTTATAACTTATTTTATTATATGCTCTATAAAATACTTTATTTTGTATTATCTGTTATTTTTTAAATATTACATTATCATGAAAATCTTATGCTTGATCCGATAAGGAAGCGCAAGTTCTACTTACTGGACTAGTATAGCTCATATTCTTTTTATTTTTTTTTTGTTTGAACAGAGGAATAAGGTTAGGACCGGCAAAAGAAATTCAGATTTGGAGATCTGCGATGCAAGTTTGAAAATTTTGTAGATGAGATTTAGATATATGATGATCACGAACTTATAGTAAATAATTATGGATTTTGAAATATAGATTTGTATTTGATTTTGGATTTAGATGCTTTGAACTAATATTGGTTTAATTATCTGATGAATAAAGAAATTGATTCTTTTATTTGATGGATTTTAGATGATTATAATGGATTGGCTTCGTGTTATCGTGGGCTCCATCCCTCGAGAGCATGGCCGTTTTATATCCTGAATTTGGGTTTTGATATTTTATGGTATCAGAACTTAGGTTACGATCATTTGGGGACTATGATATAAGTGATTAGGATATGATAGAATAATATCAGAGCTTAAGGTTATAATCATTAGAGTTAGGTTATGATCACTAGAGAATATGACTTAAGTGGTATTTGAGCTTAAGGTTATCATTATTCGAGATTGTGGCTTTAGTGATATTTGAACTTGAGGTCAAGATCATGAGGAACATGATAGATATAAAAGAAAGGATTCAATAATTTGATTTCGAATCAATAGGTATTATGATGAAATTTATGTATAAGTGGCATATGATGTCTATAATAGAATTTACGAGTTATATCTTGGATTTCAATCAGCAGGATTGATCTGAGTACGAGAAGTGTTGACCTTGGAATGAAGTGGGAGGTATTGATATGTTATGTTGGGTATATTTGATGACATTAGAATGCTAAACTTATATGGATAAAGGACATGATAACTTTGCTGATTTTGATATTAATTTTTTTGCAAAGAAAGGTAGGTTTGGAAGTTGTCTAAATGATTGTAAGATAAATCGAAGGTTAACTCAAATTAATTCTAGACATATTGGATTCTTGAGGAGTGGTGAAGCTTATATAATAAGTTCAAACATAGAAGGTGGATGAAGATTTAATTTTGATGTGCTATACCTAAGAGATAGTAATGACAAGAAAATCTTAAATTTTATCCTAAATTTTATATGAAATCTGAAAGTTGGATTTATCTTTGATTGATTTAACATACAAAGATATTTTTATTTTTGATAGACTTAGATAATTTGATAAGTTGAGATCAGAGTGCGCAGCAAAAGCATGGTGGTCTGAATTGATTAGAAATATTAATTCTTTAAATCAAAAGATATTATGAAATACGTTAGTCGTAAATAAGGAAAGATTTTACTAATAATAAAAAGATGCTAGAGAGAAAATCTATCTGATCAAGGAAAAACTCAAGGCAGTACAGGATAGACAAAAGAGTTGGGCAGATAGAAAAAGAAGAGAATTAAAATTTCAGGTTGGTGATCATATTTTTCTAAAAGTATCACCTACAAAAAGTGTCATAAGGTTTGGGAGACATGACAAGCAGAGTCCGTAATATATTGAACCTTTTGAAATTTTGAGCCGAGTAGGAGATGTTGCTTACGAACTTTCCTTACCATCGGATTTATCTAAAGTGCATAATGTCTTTCATGTTTCACCACTGAGAAAATTTGTACCTGATCCAAATAATATGGTAAAGTATGAGCCATTGCAAGTTCATGAAGACTTAACTTATGAAGAGTTTTTCCTCCGAATTGTTGATCGAAAAGAGCAAGTGCTAAGACGACACATCATTCCCTATGTGAAGATTCATTGGAGTAATCATGAGGAGAGAGAGGCCACTTGAGAGCTTGAAGATGATATGAAGATGAGATATCCACACTTATTTGAAAATAAGGGTACGTTAAGTTTCGAGGATGAAACTTTTTTTAAGATGGGTAGAACGTAATAATCGGTCTTTGGGTCTTAAGTCCAGCCCAGAAGCCTATCAAAAAAAAAGAAGAGAGAAATCGGGAAGAAGACTCCCGATAGGAGTCTTCTTCTCCGATGAGCCTCGATGGGATCGGGAGTCCTAGGACCACCAGAGGTCCTAGGGCTCTCTATAAAAGGGCCTTCCCCTTTCCTAAGAACCCCCCACCGGTCTTCCTTTCTCTCTTCCTCTCCGATTTCTCCGATTGAAGCCGCGGCCCCTCGACTCGTGCTCACCGCGATTTCTCACCGGCATGGTCATCGGAGCTCGAGGTAGTCCCTCCTTCCTCTTCCTCTCTCCTCTCCCTTCTTTCTCGTGCCTGTGGGCATGACTGCCAGCGACAGGTGTCGTCGGATTTTGTCGGAGAAGGGACCCCTTGTTTGGTCTCTTCATCTCTTTGATTTTTTGATGTCAGTGATCACTGCCAATCATCGGCCTTGGCCTCTTCGAACTCAAAAGGGTTGCCCCCTGCCGTCGGCCTTTGCCGTACTGGCTGCGGCCCGGACGGCCGGTCAAAAGGAGGGGACCTGTCGATCCCCTGTTTCGGCCAGGGAAGACCACGGGAAGAGAAGAAAAGAAAAAGAAAAAGAAAAAGAAAAAGAAAAGAAAAGAAAAGAAAAAGAAAAAGAAAGAAGAAGAAGAAGAAAAATAGAAAAAAAAGAGAGAATTTTCTTTCTCTTTCCTCTCTTGTCTCTTTACCTTCTCTCTCCAGTTTCTCTCTCTAAATTCTCTCTCTATTTTTTTTCTCTAGATCTTTTATCTCTTTTTATGGATTTTGTCTCTCTAGAATCATTCTCTCTCTTTGATTGCTTTATAGACCCTAGAATAAACTTAAGATGAAAATATGATGATCTGAGATTGCTTCGAAATTCGTGCAGTAGATTGGATTCCGATTCGATCCTTCTTCGAAATTGATAACATCGATCATAGTTAATCCATATTAAGTCATCCTGATATGACCTCTGATGATCTTAATCATGATTGTCACTTTTGAAGGATACGAAGATTCTCTCTCTACTTTCTCTCTCATAACCGACTTTCTCTCTCTAAGAAGGTCTATAAATCCTATACCGAGTCATGCCTTCATCTTTTAGGGGCTCATATTAATTCTAACAAGATGATCCAAAGTTGTTTTGATATTCGTGCTGTATGTCAACCTCATTTGGCCATATCAAGTATCTTTCAAATTTATTATTAATGAATCCTATTGATTGATCTTGATTTTGATCTGATCTGTGCTCTACGATTTCTTGATCAAGTCACTTAAATCTGACCCTCAGAACAAAGATCCTGAATTGCCTTGATATCTGGATGGTCTGACACATCCGGTCAACAGTCATCTTTTCTTATGATTTAATCTTATTATATTCATAGAATAGAAATTGATGATGATTTGATATTTTAAATAGGATTAGCTGATTCTTCTAACGAAGTCTGAAGATCTAAGATGAACGAGCTAAGTGGATCTTACGTTTCTTGTTTATTTTTAAATAATCATGTTTTTCATGCAAAAAATTATTGTTGATGAAATCATATTTTTCATAAAATAACGATTAGCATGTGTGATATGAAAAAGCATGTTTTATTATGAGCATTGATTTCATGAATATATCTTATGAAAATAGCACGATTATGAAGCATGAATTTTATTATGTTTCTATCTATGTATATGTATGCTTTAAGAAAAAAAATATAAAGATTTCAAAGGCTCTCAGATAACTATGAACGAATTCTTTCGGGAAGGTCGACATCCGGAGCTAGCATCTACACGAAACATGGCCCTACCAGCGGGTATAAAGTTGGCATATGAATTAAGAACTCTGTTGATTAAGAAACATGACCCTGTTACGGGTATAATAGTGATCTTAGCATGAATATCTGGGAGCAATATTTTGAAACTTGACATGAATACATGACAAGAATGATTCATGATTCATGATTGTGAAATATACATGATTTTATGCATAAATGATTGGTTTATGACTTGTTTTATTATATGCTCTATGAAATGCTTTATTTTATATTATCTGTTATTTTTTAAATATTACATTATCATAAAAAATTTATTCTTGATCCGATTAGAAAGCGTAAGTTTTACTTACTGGGCTAGTGTAGCTCATATTCTTTTTGTTTTCTTTTTGTTTGAACAGAGGAATAAGGTTAGGATCGGTAAAAAGAATTCAGATTTGGAGATCTGCGATGCAAGCTTGAAAATTTTGTAGATGAGGTTTAGATATATAATGATAGTAAATAATTATAGATTTTGAGATATGGATTTGTATTTGATTTTGGATTTAGATGCTCTGAACCAATATTGGTTTAATTATCTGATGAATAAAGAAATTGAATCTTTTATTTGATGGATTTTAAATGATTATGATGGATTGGTTTCGTGTTATCGTGGGCTCTATCCCTCGGTAGCATGGTCGTATTATATTTCCGATTTGGAGCGTGACATATAGAGCCTGTAAGAAGAGAAGAGGCCTGTAAATTGACATTTATCATATCTCGAGATAAAAGAGAGGCAATATTGTCAGAAGTGAAAGCCGTTGAACGAGGTCCCTTTCAAACGATAGAACCATTAAGTAGGAACTAAGGGCTAGCCAACATAGCTGTTGCTTGCTGTTTGTATGTGGTAGGCCCTAGTCAACTACTGCCCTATCATCTCTTTAGCTTATCTCTTGTCAATGCTAGCATCTTTTGATAAATGATGCCATTCTTGGCTCACAAAATGAAGCTCCATCTCTATTCATTAGTTCCATGCTAAGATGTAGAATTGAATCAAGAGATCTTCAATTTGATTATTTTTATTTTTATTTTTATTTTCCACATTGCAATTCTTTTTAGTGAGAACTTGCTGTAAAGACTCCAGGGGAATGCATTATAAGGACTCAAAAGAATTTCCTGGTCCGGCAATTTTTTTTGGAGCAAATGGAAAAAGGAACTCCTAGTGCTTCTTAGTTATTTGTCTCTTTTTCGATCGAATGAATAGGACCCAACAATAAATGCTTCAATATTCAAGGATCGAATTCCCCCGCCAATCACTACCGTGGTTCTTAACCTTGACTGCTAGCTTATTAGACATTTCATTGCACAAGCAAAGTACTACTTGTGAATTTTCTAAAGTAGATGAAATAGGAGTTGTGATGACGGAATGTGAAAGAATAAAGTTTAAAAATGAAATGATGAGATTTTAACAGGAAATATGAGGTTTGATGTTGCGAAATACGTGTTGTTGGTTGGTAAGCAGTGGGGAGCGAGGTTTTTCCATGCCAAGTAGGGATAACGCCATGGTATGCACTCAAATGTAGGAGTCACCCTTCATTAACAAGCATGCATTTTTGCATTAGTGTTTGTGGTCCTTGATGAATCATAACGAATTGTAGATTTCCATGATCATATATCTGTCATGTCTCAAATCCAGAATATAATACGGTCATGCTATCAAAAGATCCAGCCCTCGATAATATGAAGCCTATTAATCATAATCAACTGAAATCCATCATAAATAAAATATAATAAAAGATTCGATTCCATAATACATCAAATAATTAAACCAAGATCGGTTTAGAGCATCTAAATCCAAAATCAAATACCAAACCCATATCTCAAAATTCATAAATAGTCAAATACAAATTCATGATTACTTAATAGACTAAGTTCAACTATAAAATTTGCAAGCTTGCTATGCAGATCTCCAAGCCTGAATCTTTCTCGGTCCTAACCTTATTTCTCTATAAAAAAAAAAAAAAGATATGAGGTATGATAGCTCAGTAAGTAGAACCCATGCTTTCTTATTGGATCAAGTATAAAATTTTTTATGATAATACAATATTTAAAAAATGATAGATATTACAAAAATAAATATTTTACAGAGCATATAATAAAATAAATCATAAATCAATCATGCATATATAAATCATGAACATTTCATAAACATGATTCGTAAATTATTCTTGTCAGGTATTCATATCATATTTCAAAATATTGCTCACAGACATTCATATTAAGATCACTATTATATCTGTGACAGGGCTATGTTTCTTAATCGATAGAGTTTTTATTTCGTGTGCCAACTTTATACTCATTGACGGGACTATGTTTCTTATGGATACTAGCTCCGGGTGTCGACCTTCCTATAGAAATTTATTCATAGCTATTTGAGAGCCTTTGAAATCTTTATATCTTTTTCTTAAAATATATATATATACATAGATAGAAAAACGATAAAATTCATGCTTCATAAATATGCTATTTTCATAAAACATATTTATGGAATCAATGATTATAATAAAATATATTTTTTTATATTACATATGCTGATCCTTATTTTATAAAAAATATGATTTCATCAACAAAAAGTCATATGCATGAAAAATATGAAAATTTAAAAATAAATAAGGAGCGCAAGATCCACTTACCTTGTTCGCTCTAGATCTTCAGACTTTGTTAGAAGAATTGGCTAATCCAATTAAAATATTAAAAATATAATTAATTTTTTATTTGATAAATTTAATAATTAAATCATAAAAAAAATTGTTGATTGGATGGTTAGTCCAATAAGCTATCCGGACATTAAAATAATTCAAGGCCTCCTAGCTGAAGATCAGATCTAAGCAACTCGATCAAGAAATTATGGAGTACAGATTGGATCAAGATTAAGATTGATCAAGAGAGTTCATCAATAGTGAGTTTTAAAAGATCTAAACATGGTTAGGATGGATTGACATGCGGCACATATATCAAAACGATTTTAGATTATTTTGTCGAAGTCAATATGGATCCCTAAAAGAGAAAGATATGACTCGATAAGAGATCCATAGATCTTCTTAGAGAAAAAAAGTAGGCGAAGAGAGAGAAAATTGAGAGAGAATCTTCGTATTCCTCAATGAAGAATTTACGATCAAGATCATCAAAGATCATATCATAGTGACTTCATAGGGATTAATGGTGATCAGATCTATAAATATATGATAAGGGACAGAGTAGAATCGACAAACTATATAGATATCAAAGCAAGTCTGGATCTCTTTGAAAAGATCATCTTAGGTTTATACTGACACCTATAGATTAAATAGAGAGAGAAAGAGAGTAGAGAGAGAAATTTTAGAGAGAGAAGGAGAGAGAAATTTTCTTTCTCCTTTTTTTTTTCTTTTCTTCTTTTTCCTTTTCTTTTCTTTTTTTTTTTTTGGCCAAACATGGAGGAATATGGGTAGGGGTTGGCGGTTCTTGGTCGGAAGACTAGCAGCGGACGGTGGTAGCAGGCGGCCAACGGTGATGGGACAAATGATAGCTAATGGCGAGGATTGGCCGGCGAAGAAGATCATGGGAAAATCATGAAAAATAGGGGATCCAGAGGTTTTTCTTCATTTTTTTTAGGCCATTGGCTGCTCGCCAGCAACCATGGCTTTACTGTGGAGGCTCATGGAAGGCCAAGGTGACGAGCCATGGGTGCGGCCCCAAGTGCAGCGGCATCGATGGCCGAAAAAAGAGAGAGAGGGCTTGATCAAAATAGGAAAAAACATGATCTTCTTCTTTAGTGGCTTTTTCGATGAATCTGACGGCCGATGGCTATGCGTAATAACACAAGAAGAAGGAAAAGAAGGAGAGGGAGAAGGGTCAGGCTTATCTCGGGCTCTGATGACATCTCCGACGAGAATTTTGAATGGGCATAAAGATGGCATCCACGGCTTCAACAGAAGAAACCAAAGAAGACGGATAGGAAAAAAGGCCGGTGTTCATCGTGAACAACTTTGGAGGAGGGAGGGAATTTATAGGGTGGAGAGGAGGCCGAATTCTTTTCGGATTTGCCTTCCTCTCTGATGGATTTGCACAGAAGAAGACTCCTGCTAGGGGTGTTTAATATATATATTTTTTTGTTTATTATTATTATTTTTGTTTTTTTTTAATATCCCAAGATTTGTGCAAGGGGGTGGGGGTTTTTGGAGCTGGTATCACAGTACTTGTGGTGAGCAACAAGCATTTTAATTGGTGGCGATGCTATCTAGCTGCGAGGTTTTGCATCCGCGAGGCGTTTTGCTAGGAAGGATTAAAGCTTGGCTTGGATGCATGCAGCTCGAGATCCAGGCAATACTACAAAGGTGATGTCTCAGCACATATCACTCATTCCCAAGTTCCTGTCTTCTGTCCATTTAGTCTCCGGTCCTCACCTTCTTCATATTTGCTAGGTTAAGAAGGTTGTTGAAGAAGGTTGACTTAGAATTAAAACACCTGGCTCAAAATCAAACACAAAAAAGCAGTTGATATGGTCAGACCGGAGAAAAATAGACGTGTTTCTAACTCGTGAACTGTGAGGACTGGTTCCAAAGTCTACGCCTATAACCAGTAGTTCTCTTTGTTTTTTTTTTTCCTTAGTCGGATGAGAGTTGGACTTTAAAATGAGAACAAGATTTTAAAATGAGAAAAAAATAAGTGACTTCCATTCTAACAGTTTGATTAGAAGGAGTTTCATTTTTATTTTAATTTTGAAAGAAATAAAAATCTTCCCATTTCCCCAAATTCAATTTCTTCTCTCCTTTAGTATTCAAATTCTATTTCGATTCCAGTATCAAATGCGTGGGATGATATGAACATTTCGATTTCTATTTCAATTTCGATTTTAATCATGAATCAAATGCACCGCCGATTGACTTACAAATTAACTAAAACGTGCCGCTTGAGTTATCCCCAAATTTTGATTATGCTTTCAAACCATGTGAGCACAAAACCACGGATGAATGACCACCACCTTAGAAGACCGGTTGTAATCTATCCACCCAACATAATTTCTCTTAAGTGTGTTTACTTTGAGGGAGTAAGGCTCTAGAATAGAAATGAATATGAGTAATTCTTATTCTAACCATTTGATTGCAAGAAGTTTCATTCTCATTCTAATTTCAAAAAAATATAAGAATACTCCAATCCTTGAAAATCTAATCCCAATTCTTATTCTAAATATTCAAATTTCATTTTGATTCCGGTTCCAACCATGAACCAAATATATTGAAGAATATGGTTATTCTAATTTTCTTTCTAATCCATCCCAATTTTGATTCAGATTTTAAGTTGAATAGTCAATCAAATGCACCATAAGCCACAAACGCATGGTCTCCACCGTAGATGACAGGTGCCAACACGTCATATGGTCCACACCGAGTTATATGTGGATGTAGTTTCAAAACTGGACAACTCATTAAATTAACCCTTTGGAATCTCTAGAAAAGGAGACCAATTCTTTCGTTGACCCTGCAGAGATCGGTGCAGAACGGCAAGACCAAATTGAAACCAACCACAGCATGACACAAACCAAATCTGAACGTTAGCAGCCTGGCATCGCACAAGGAGATCCACGCTGCACCGATTTGCTGTGACTCACCGAACAGCGGATCAGCCCGTATGTGTGATCTTTCCCCGTCAAAGCATAAGATAGAACCAAATGGCCCATATGTCCGTTTCCGCTGGGCGTTAGAGACAAGGCAGTGGGTTTCCCACTTGCCCGATCGCCGTCGTAGTACAGTCACACCCCTTGCAAGATTTTTTCGCGCAGGCCCTCAACCACGTATTCCCCTCCTCCATGGGACTGGTGCGTTTGAGAAGTTATAATGAAGTGTGAGACAAGACCTTCGAAAAATCAATAGCACCGAGCACCAATAACAAGCAATAGAAGTTGATATGGAGAGAGAAATTTCACTTCGGTTCAGTCGGTGCATGGATGTGATGTCTCGGACGTGGCTGATCTTTGGTTATGATCTATCCGAATTACTTTCCCAACTACCCCAACCTCATATTTTTAATAAATTTTATTTTTGAACTGCTACCCAAATTGCGCGGGCTAGAGAATCCATGATCACTGAGATAATAAATAAATATCATCAGATACAACAAAAGATAACAAACATATCTCGCACAGAAGATAACAAATACATGTTACCAGATAAGATATGAGATAACAATCATATCTCACTAAATAAAACAGGAGATGCGCCCCATAAGATAAAGAATAACAATCTGATTCTCCTTCCTCCTCATGCATCACAGTTTGTATCTATAAATAAAGATCTATAGGAGACCTCTAAATATACTCTCAATGCTCCCACATTCACTCATTCCCTGCTTCTGATTTTTTGACTTGAATGTCAGAGAGTCTCCATCAGAGCCAATTTTGATTAGGGATTTATTTTGCAAATTCAATCATCGTTTGTTAGTACTAGCCACATCTATTCTCCAACCTAGCCGATCTCAAGAGACCAGTGGCAATAGATTCATCACCACCAACAAGACTATTTCTTACTAATCTATAAGCCATAAGTAATTTCTACATAAATCATAAACAATTCAAGTAAATTCCATCCAATTTTGAGCTTTCAGTAGACCATCCAAAATCATGTTTAGAAGAATCATTTGGCCGCTGATTAAATACATAACTGATATGATATCAAAAGAGATGCTCTTGATACACAATGCTATCACAAGCCACCCTAATATTGCTTTCCCTAGTTGAAAGGATACTTCTATTAACAATTTTATGAATACTATTAAAAACTAAATATTCTTCAACCAAACCATAAGTACAGCCACATTTCGACGGTCACTTGAAGCTATCTAGCAACGCAATTGCTAAGGTTGCCCTATGGGAAGGTAAGAACACGGATGAAAGGGTTGGGAAGGTAAATTCGCTGGGGGTAGTTCGACCGCGACGTCAACGGGCCGGTCCTCCCCGCCATGGGGGCGGCTGACCAATACATATCCCCATTCCATGGTCTTCTCTCTTTTTGGGTTTAAGTTCCATGGTTTTCTCTTCGTCGCAGAAAAAAGCCCATGGTCTCCTCGTCCACCAATTAATATTAATTTCTGAGGGTATAAGAAGCCAGCAGCTTCATCAAAACGCTAAACCATGGCTCCTCTTCCGGTTCCCATCCTTATCCTCTCCGTCCTCCTCCTCCTCAGCTTCCATCCACCAGCCAAAGCCCAAAAGCTGATTAATTACTTCTCCGCTGCTAATTCCCCCTGGTTTCCCTCAAACAACAGCATCCTCGTCTCCCCGAAACAAACCTTCGCTGCCGGCTTCATCAACTCCTCTTCCGACAGCTACTTCTTCGGGGTGTGGGTCCAACAGTCATCTAATAAAACTGTGGTCTGGTCTCTGAACCGCCCCAGACCGGTCGGCAACTCATCTTGCCTCGCCATCTCCCCCTCCGGCGTCCTCTCCCTTAATGACTCCTCCGGCAGCAATCTCTGGAAGAAAGCCGTCGGAGGTTCCCGGCTGGTCCTCCAAGAGACCGGCGAGCTGCGCTTCGGCAAGTGGACCAGCTTTGACTCCCCCACCGACACCGTCCTCACCAACCAGCCGCTACCTCCGAACCGTACAACGCTGAGATCCGGCAACTACCAGCTCGTAAACGCAACGAGCCTCGTCTTCAATGGCGCCGACACATTCTGGGCGGCGACCGACGTCATCCGCAACCTCTCATCCGACGGGCACCTGCTCATGGACAATGCGCAAAATTACATCATGGCAGACATGGGACTGTCGGTGCTCCGAAGGCTTACTCTGGACGTCGACGGCAACCTCAGGGTCTATAGCCTTGGAAGGCACGGCCAGTGGGACGTGGTCTGGCAGGCGATCCTGGAGCTCTGCACCATCCATGGCACCTGCGGGGTCAATGCCATCTGCGAGCCCCTCGGGTCGAACGGCACAACCTGCTCCTGCCCACCGGGCTACGAAAAGTCCAGCAACCTCAGGGACTGCCAAAGGAAAATACCAAGCCTGGTGCAGAGCCAATTTTTGCGGCTGGACTTTGTGAGCTTCCGTGACCGGCCCGGCACGGACGACCCGAAACCGACACCGCTCAATTTAGAGACCTGCAAGTCGAGATGCCTGGACAACGCCAGCTGCGTCGCGTTCAGCTACAAATATACCGGCCAGCAGGATTGCGTCATCCTCCACAACCAGCTCATCGATGGGTACTGGTCGCCGGCGACGGAGCTCGCAACATTCCTCCGGGTGTCGAGCTCTGAGACAGACGTGTCCAACTTCACGGCGATGATTTCCATGATCGAGACGGTGTGCCCGGTCCGGGTCAGCCTCCCCGTCCCTCCCAAGGCGTCCAAGACCACCGCCAGGAACGTGTCAATTATTGCCACCCTGTTCACCCTGGAGCTCCTTGCCGGGATACTGTCCTTCTGGGCCTTCCTTCGCAAGTACTCCAAGTACAGGGACATGGCCCGGACCTTCGGGTTGGAACTCCTGCCCGGAGGAGGGCCCAAGCGGTTCTCCTATGCCGAGCTGAAGGCCGCCACCAATGACTTCTCCAATGTGATCGGCAGCGGCGGGTACGGCGTGGTCTACAAGGGGCAGCTCCCGGACCGCCGTGTTATCGCCGTCAAGCGCCTCAGGAACGTCGGCGGTGGCGAAGCGGAATTCTGGGCCGAGGTCACCATCATTGCGAGGATGCACCACCTGAACCTTGTCCGCATGTGGGGCTTCTGCGCCGAGAAGGAGCAGCGGATGCTCGTCTATGAGTACATCCCCAATGGCTCCCTCGACAAATTCCTCTTTCCCAATGAAGAAGTATTGGGCGATGACACGACCGAGGAGTCGAAGAAGCGGCTCATCACTCCAAGGCCTCTTCTTGACTGGAACATCAGGTACAGGATTGCACTTGGAGTGGCCAGAGCGATTGCTTACCTTCATGAAGAGTGCCTCGAGTGGGTTCTGCACTGTGACATCAAGCCGGGGAACATACTGCTTGAGGACGACTTCTGCCCGAAGGTATCGGACTTTGGCCTCTCAAAGCTGACCAACAAGAAGGACAAGGTGACCATGTCTCGGATCCGAGGAACCAGAGGATACCTGGCTCCAGAGTGGGTGATCCATAGGGAGCCGATCACTGCGAAGGCCGATGTCTATAGCTTTGGCATGGTGCTACTGGAAATTGTGACGGGGGTCAGGAACAGCGGATTCCGGCGATCTTCGCTGGAAAGCGAGGACTGGTACTTCCCCAAGTGGGCATTTGAGAAGGTGTATATGGAGCGGAAGGTGGAAGATATTCTGGACTCCCGAATAGCGGACAGTTACGATGATCGAATGCATTTCGAGTTGGTGGAACGCATGGTGAAGACAGCAATATGGTGCTTGCAGGATCGAGCAGAGATGAGGCCTTCCATGGGGAAGGTGGCAAAGATGCTGGAGGGGACGGTGGAGATTACGGAACCAGTGAGGCCAGCTATTTTCTGCGTCCCAGAGGAGAAAGCTCCATCAGAACTATGAGAATCCATCTGTGTAGAAGAAATGGATGGAATTCTGGAATTAAATGAATGGCTATAAAGGAGAACTGGTTATGCTATGATCTGAAATGAATTCAGAGTTTGGAATTATATTCAGCCCCCGAAACTGGGCTCTGTTATGTATAATTATATTTCAGTGGGTAAGTCTGTTTCAGTAGATTGTAGTAGTTTGGAATAATATTCAGAGTAGCCAGAAAACTGGGCTATGTTATGTATAATTATATTTCAGTGGGTAATTCTGTTTCAGTAGATTGTAGTATTTTGGAATAATATTCAGAGTATCCAGAAAACTGGGGTATGTTATGTATAATTATATTTCAGTGGGTCATTCTGTTTCAGTAGATTGTACTGCAATGCATTTGAACTTTCTTGTAGGACTGGCCTGAAATTTTATAGCATTCTGCAAGCAAAATTGCTACTAATGAAAAAGAATTGAAACTGAAGGCATATTAAGATAACAGCCGTCTTACCAGATTGTTAGGCATATTTTAGTCAGAAAAAACGATTAAGATAAAGAAGCACATCTGAGATAGCAGAAGTTCTAGATTGCCAGCATGACACTCGAAGAAAGCAACACTTAAAGAGGACATTTTAATTTGCTCTTGGTTCCTATCTAGGTCCTCTAAAATGTTCCCTCAAATCGCTTCTTTGACGTCGGTCCAAGACTTCCACATGCCCCCAGCTGCTATATACACTTCAACCAGGTTCCAACATCCCACCCTAGCCTGAGGCTGCACAAGGGTTTCTTGCTTAGTTTTTCGAAATGAAAGAAAAGATCGTGCGGAGCCTGACATGAAGACCAAGTGTTAGCAAGTGCTTGTCTGTCAAACCACTCCACTATATATAATATTCATGAAGTTTTGCACGTTAGATTGGTTACTGGTAGGAGGATTCATGAAGATTTGCAAGGAAGATTGGTTACTGGCAAGAGGGAGAGAGAAAAGAAACACTGAAGACCGCAAACCAACCATAGCAAGTTTGTGGCCGGTACAAGACCAAGGGGGAAAACAACTAAGACATGGCAGAATCATAGAGCAAAGTCAGGCCCTCCCAAAATTAGCAGCAGCTTTTTCTTTTTTTAAAAAAAAAATGTTTGAAAGAGAGGCAAAAGGCACCCTGCTTTTGAAGAGAAAGATTACAAGTGTGTACAAAATTAGCAGCAGCCATTATAGACAAACATTAACTGGCAGCTTACCACATTTTAAGTCGAGGAAAGCACCAATCGCTCTTCTAAGGTATAATCCAAACAAATTTTGTTTGCTAAATCCCAGCAATTACCAGTGAAGGAATCAAGGCGTTATAGACACATTGCTAAATGCTGCACATGTGCAAACTAAAGGATGAACACAGCATTTCCCTTGCTGCACCAGTAATTGCACCCTGAACATCCAAATCGCCTTGAGAGATTCACCACTTATGAGCAAATTACTAAAGGAACTATTGTTTGCTACAAATGATTGGAGGTCTACCTAACCAGAAATAACATCTGCAGTATTTCAATCCATCACCCACTCTGAACCGGATCCCGTGCCAATCGGCCAAAGGTACAAGTAGGTACGCCTCCATACCAAACTGTAGCAGGCCTAAACCAACATGGAAATGAGGGATAAAGCGGAAAGGATAAGAGAGAGATAAAGAGAGAAGGGAGGGAGGGAAAGGAAGGTCAGTAGAGATTGAGAGCAGAGAGAGGAGAAGGGAGAGAAAAAGAGGGAGGGGAAGGCAGCAAGAGGACCTCTGGATGGCCTAAAACAGTCCGTGGCCGCCGTGGGTTCCAAACAGGAGGTATTTTTTAAAAAAGCCAATATCCAGTGAAGCCGTATTTTGAACCCATAGTAGCTGTAGGCTATTTTAGATTGTCTGGCAGCCACTCGGCGGCCTCTCCATCACCTTCCCCTCCCTCCTTCTCTCCCTTCTCTCTCTCTTCTTTCGTTTCACGAAGGCTTCAGCGGGCCACCATCGGCCTTTTCCTTCCCCTTCTCTCTCTCTCTCTTCCTCTCTTTCTTTCTCTCTCACTTCGTTTTCGCTGGCTTTTTAAATCGAACGTCTAAACCACACCAATTAGCTGTTGGTACGGTTTGGTATATCTCGAATTATTTGGTTAAGAACAGTTCGGCAAACTCTATTTCAACCTATGACAGTTAGTGACTAGAAGTTACTAGATGGCACAACTCTCTTGGAATCACTTCCAACCTCAATCATTTCTGCATGCAAGTTCTCAGGTATCTAAAATCTAGCAAGGACAACTCCAACAACATCAATGGAATCAAACCCAACATAGATTTGAGCAGCTATCATGAAAAAATATTTCACCTAGAACTTGATCATTGGAAAAGCTTCTGATCAATGTCAGCTTATTAACTCATCTGGAAGAGTTTCGATATCTACCGCTCACCAGCTCAACAGTTCTGATCAAATTTTCATGAACTATAAGCGATACAGAAAAAGAAAAGGGTAGAAAAAGCACAGGGTGAACAAGATAGAGAGGTAGGAGAGCATGGTCATGGAGACAAACCCCAGGAAAATGGCTAAATCCACTTTAGTTGATTTTAGATCAAATCAACCTTAAAGCGTAATGGACTGATAGTTCTTGATTTTTTTTTTCTTTTTTAATTCAATCAGGCCTTACAACCACCAACCAGAGAGCAACTATCAAATGTTTCTTAGCTATGCCTATGTTTAAGTCCTCGTGAACAGCAGCTGTGGCATCCGACTTTGCCCCTTTTAGTGCCTCATACACAACCCATCTCAGGGCACTTGTAACAACGCACCACCATCAGCACCGTATGAAACACTTGTAACCTTCCTCAATAGAAGGTTATTCACACTATAAAATCCACGGCAGACATGGTCAGTTGGGTCCTCAATGTCTCACCTTCTATCAACAGTTAAATGAGTGAAAGGAACCACTGTTAGTTACAAACTTAAAAAATGTTGTTGCCTATATACACAACACTTCTTTCTTCTTCTCCCTAATGTCCACAACTGGATCAAAGCATGTATCTCAGTTAAATTTTTCACAGCTCCTTCCCTGACTTCTTGTAATTACATGCATTACCAGTGTGCATCTGCACTTCACACTTTCCTTCAAGCTCTAACATTGCTCACGGAATCAAGCTGACAACATATTTGTGAACTAGGATCCAAGGGACTAGTGAAAATCAGTCTTCCTACTGCAGGGATCAAGGTAGCAACTGACGCCACCCACTTTGAGGGGATGTTGACTATGACGAAAAACTCAATACTAAGCACTGACTGAAGCATGAAGGGAAGCAAGATATCCAAAATAGAGGCTTGCCTTTTGTTTTTTCAATAGAGCTGGCATCTTAGGACACTGATGATCATTTTGAATCATAAGGGAAGGGTAAGGTCAAGCTGATCATTCAGATTCTCTTTCCTGTAATTCTTTATATCATTCAGAGATAATGGAGAGATTTGTATACTTTGATTTCAGCCTTAAAAACTATGGTAGGTAAAAATAACTCATTTAACACAGTGTATAGTCAATAAGAGGGCTTGCATCTAGAACCCTTTTAAGAATGCCTACTCAAAAAGAGTATCAAGATGGCAATTTAAAATTTTCATAATAAAATAAAAGCATCAACTTTATTTGCACATGACTCCTGCTAGTCTAAATATTTGTACGTCTTGCACCAGTATAAATGCTGAGTCTTTTAAAGAGGTATTTTGCAGAACTAATACCTGGTAAATTAAAACATGTCCATAAAATAGCGATAGCACTTCTTAATTAAAATAGGCCAAAAATAAGAGGATGTTAATTCACAGGCATGAGTCTCCGGCATTTGTATTAGACTGGGTTTTTTAACCAATGACCTGCTAGAGTTCTCATGCAGTCCAAACGCATGATGTGTAAACATTAGCGCACCTACAAAGCCGCTACAGACATTGATTCTTGAGAACATGGGCAACAGTTTCTGAAACCAAAATATAGAAGTACCGGTGATGTTTTTAGTGACACTGAGAAGTTGAAAATTTCTAGACCTACCTTGTTTTGAGGATTGGCAACCACTATTTAACCTCAACTGCTTAAGATACAAAATTTTGCATGGACTATTTGCTTTATATCAGCTGTTCAAATAGCAAGAGAAACATTGTTAACAATAAAAATGTTAAAAAAAAATATTTTTTCCTTTTGCAAGGAGAAATATCTAGACTGAAACATTTCATCTCAGAAATGTTAGATAATGCAAAATTTAGTAACATTTATTCAGCTTTGAGTACAAGAGATTGACGCATAGTATTTCACAGAACTGAGATACAAAATAATCCATCATCTTCATAAATACAGTACTAAAAGCTACCATAATAATAAGTAATTAAGCACTCAAACAGGTTCAAAACTACATGAACTTCACAGAAGGCATATATAACATCCATCATCTTTAACTATTTGTCGTAGTATATAAGACTATTTAAATATTGAATAATAACCTTTAGGTACAGAAAAGTATGCTGATAGCAATATCATTATAGAAATATTTAAGCAGTTGAGGGGTTTTGTTTTTTATTAAAAAAAAGAAGTAAATGCAGGAGGACCTGCTAGGCAGAAAATTAGTTTTGGATGCAGTGCCTCATCCAATTGATTGTGACCACTGAGATATTTTCTGGTTCATAAGAAGTTGAGGAGGTTGGACAACACAAATTACAAACTTCGAAATAACAAAATTTACCATCTTGTTGTGATATGGGAGTACCATAATCATGCTATGATTATCCAATCATTTGAGAGATTCCATTCTTTAGCTGCTCCAAAACTGTAGGTCTCATCTCTTCATTCCAAAACTTAGCATTAGAAAGTCCCGGTCCAGATAACCAGATCAACTTTTTTCCGCCATGATGAATAGCCATGGAGTGAAGCATTATGGTTTCTTTTCAGAGAGGTTGGGAAAAACACAATCTCATTGTGTCTCCATGCATATGTTTTTTACTTTCGTTCGATGGAAGTGTTGGAACATGGAAATCAGATGGCTTCCATAATATAACAGCCATTCTTTCTTCAATCATGAGGATCCTCATCAATTAGATGTAGCAATATGCAAAAGGTGCATTACCATCAACTTACAGCTAATTATGAAGGTAGACTTGCTTGAAGAAAGCAATGAGAATTCTAATGTGGTGCTGATTGCATCAAACTACCAAGGACAATTTATTACTATCATGATCCATTGAAGCACATAAATCATTATGTTACTATTGTTAGTTATTCTGCGTGCAATAGTTATTGCAAAAATTTTTATTAAAGCCGACCAAAAATGTAAAAAAATAGCTGATATAACTTGCTTGGTCAATTGAATTAATAAATTTCCATATTAAGTGTGTATCATACAGTACCAACAGTAGTAAAAATAAAAAAATAATTAAAAAAATAATTAAAAAAAAACAGAAGAAGAAGCTAAACTTATAAGAGTGACTACGTTAAATCAACCAAAAATCTGACTCATTGCTGACTTGTGAGAAAATATTTCTAGTTTGAATGCTCAAAATGATCATTAAGAAGAGAATAATCAAGAAAAGTTGGTGTCTCATGAAAAATTTGATTGAGCAGCATTGCCAGATGATCATTTGGGTGTGCAGAGGTAGGAATATTTGGTCCTGAATTATCAAGGATAATATCATAGATGTAGGTGTTAAAGACCATGTATCTATACATGATGTGCCATAACAAACTTCATAAGTTGTAGCTAGCATAACCTCCACTATTAACAGAATTTGGGGGGCATATACTGCTAGCCAATAAAACTGCTCGCAGTTCTTAGAATTGAATGCACAATTAGTTGTTACCCTAGACTTGATAGAATCATAATCTGGCCATATCTCTATCTTAATAAAGTCAAAGGAATCCAAGCCTGCTAAAATATAGTCGAGGCAAGGCTTGAGACCGAAATATAAAGGCAATAGAGTAAGCTTGCCTTTGACTTGATACAAGAATAAACCGGCTGGAGATCAAGTTAATGCCAGATGAAGGTTTTGTTAAAATGGGCATGATTTCAGTAAAATTAAAATTGATAAAGTACAAGCATAAAAATTGAGACTGTTTCTAGGCTTCAGGAAGGACACAGCTATGGAAGATTGTCAGACAAAAAATATAGCAGTGGAGAGGTTTTGATGTAAACAAACAATGAAGTTGCAGAATCGGAGGAAAGCTGATAGCCAAAGTACATGGTCTTTGGCTTTCTTGGGAGACAATTGCTTCTCTGTCCAGTTATCTGCTACCGAACCAATCCAGAGAGGACATCTGAAAAATAGACAGAAATTACAGTTAGAAGCATTTCAGGGTTATAGGTGTTGAAGCGAGTTAGCTTGATGAAAAAGGGTTTAAGGTGAAAGCATTAGGTCTAAGGTCAAAGTGACAGTATGCATAATAAGTAAAATAAGATCAGAGGTCAGTGTAGGTTTTTAAGGGTTTTAACACTGGCTACTGTAGACTTAAGTATACACATCTAAAACCAGATCTAGGTGATCATAGAAAACTAAGAAATGAGGTGGTGAAAGAAACAAGAGGAAACAGGGTAAGGAGACATAATGCACGAGCATGTTCAACAAATTCTGATCTTAAAGATCCACAATCATACAATAGCTGACCTCATATTAAAGATGCAGGGGCTGGCCACTTACTAAGGGAATTGAATCTTTTAACAGCTCCCGAAGGAAAAAGAGCAAAGGGACAAAAGTCAAAAGATTATATGATATCTAACTCCTACAAAAGATGTGCATAGTCTCTAAATTTAACAAATGCATGTGCAAAACTTAAAATGGCCAAAGCTTGTATCTTCCAGCTTCAGTTCAACACAAATTTGGAGAAGGACAACCTTGGACTCCTACTAATGAATGCTGGAAGTGACACCTATGCATTAGCATTAGCCATCTCAATTTTAGTGGCCTAGAGATACTGTATAAAACTAGCATAGGAGATTGTACCATCTATCAGACTCAAACCATGTTTATGAACATTGCAACCTTGGGATGCAACAAAGATGTCCATTTCCATAAAGTAGATTATTGATGGCTTATGGAAGCAACACTATTGAAGAGCAGTATGAAGCCTGAGGTAACTCACAATGATAAGATGGCACATTGTTCATTGTATTGGCCTTATGAGAATGTATACTGAAAAGCTAAAAGTATTTCATTGGGGAGATGGTTTCTATTCTCAGAGTGAAGAGGCAAAGTGAGGACTAGTCACTCGGTTTTGCAGCCTACAAAAGTTCTCAAAATTTTTTGTATTATCTGCAATGTGGCTACAACATATACAATTTGTAGAGCAATGTGGCTAAGAAGGCTCGAAGGGTTCTACCATCTCCAAGATTAGTCAACTATCATGTACCTGGACTACAGAGGAACTGTATTAGTTGCTGAAAATCCGGGGTAGCACAAGGGAAACAATAGCACCAATTTCTACTTAAGGGATTATGTGAAGCCAAAATCAGTATAATTCCATATACAAAGTTCAGTTAACAAATGGTAAAGTTATTCACTGCAGCCCTCCCAACTAATGTATTCAGAAAGTGAAGATTAATATTTGGCACTTTGGCAACAAGTGGCTTCAGATTCAAGGGCCCGTGCTAGAAGTACAAACAAGTTTCAAGTCTAGACTTACAGCTTTAAGAAGTTTGGATCGCACATTATAAAATCAACGTGAGAAGCTTTAAAATTAAGTGTTGCAGCTCCCATAAGGCTAAAATGACATTAAGATTTTGACAGTTTAGGGTGTTATTCAGGGAGTCAGCTCCAAGTCCCGGAGCATTAAACTTATCTCCAGAACTGAGCATAAGAAAGATGAAGTTGTAGTGAGAGCCATAACAGCTCTTGTATTTCAGGACAATAAAATTTTCTAGCCAGTAAACTCCAGGAAAAGAAGTAAGTTTTCAGTGATACTCTATTCAAACGTAGAAACCTTATGAATCTTTCTCGTTTGTCATATTTTGCGTGCGTTGGTTTAATCCCATACAAAATAGTAGCGTACCAAGCCAACTCCCCTTGTCATCCATGTCCTTGAACCCTAAGCGTCAAAGTCTTCATACCCTAAAATCAGATCAACAATTTCAGTTAATTCATAGATTATCTACCTTTAAATTTATAATCTTTTTCATCTCCCCTAGTGGATCTTCTTTTCCTTATTCATCATCACAGCTATACAAGATCCATAACCAAAACCACATAATATGGTTAACCATGCATATTACCTTTTATCATAACTTCAATCAAATACACAATGAGATTGGATGAACAAACAGCTTTGTATGTTAGATATGCACCTGAATTTAAGGAAGAAACTCACATATGTTAGAAATGTCTTCAAAACATAGTCATCTGTCAGCTTTGCAGAGACTTTCAGCATAGAGTATGCTGGACAAAACAAGAAGACATTACAAGCAAAACAGAGTAAAATAATTGAAACAGGAAATCCATCGTCCTAGACGACTCACCTCGGGACGACGAGACTCCTACACGACAGAGCTAGGATTCTTGACATTACAAGCCTTTTTCGAAAGCTTTGATCCATATACTGCACTCGACGTTGGCATCGTCAATAAAAAGGCGCAACTATTCTTTTAGGGAAAAAAGGTTGATAGCTATTAGGTGTGAGTAAGCGAAGATAGAACTGAAGATGCTTGATAGAATGAATGTAATTAAAGAAAAAACTGTACCTTTGATTTCTTGCTCTTGCGATCTCATTGGAAGATACCGGAGGGTTAGGACCGGTGACCAGGACGGAATGATACCAATTGAAAAAAACAGATCTAAAATTTTAGGGTTAGATGTCAAAATTTTTTTTAAGATTAGATAGTAAAAAAATAAAATAAATTAAAATTTATTTTATAAAATTAAAAAAAATTTTAATTTAAAATTTTATTATATAATTATTATATAATATTAAATTAAAAATTAAAATATAAAGAGTAAGAATTATATGTTGATCATATTAATATGTTTCTATATTACATTTAATGTATGTAAAATATAATAGATCAGGTCTAATACTTTGTAAGTTAGACGTTCTAACTTTACTGATTCGGATTTGAGGATGATGTTGCGAGCCGCACACGCGTCCGATCTCTAAAAATTATCCACACGAGTCCACGAATCACGATCAAAAATTCTGATCTAAGAAATCAGCATAGTATGATCCTTCTTTCATGGTCGATCAGATTCTTAGTATGATGTGAGATACTTTCAAAAAAACTCACAGATGGAGCAAGAGAAGAGATGAACTCAGCAATTCTAGAAGAATTTTTTCTTAACTAGATATTTAATTTAGACAATAGTACTATCATATCTTTCTATTTAAAATAATTTTTTTTAAAATAAAAAAAATAAAAAAAAAATTTAGAGGATGAAAGAGAGACGAGGAATTCCTAGAATCAGAATTGCCCAATTGAGCAACCGCATACGTATGTATGATTAGAGACAGCATATCAAAGAATCTCTCGATCTATTGATCCACCGATCTGCCTCTGGACCAAATAACGGCGGCCCCGCCGAATTCTTCAACTCATCAGCCATGCCACGTCATTTACTCTCCCGCCATCCCGCCGCCAACTCCTCCGTAACTGCCTCTCCTTGTCCCGCCATGTGTTCAATTGCGAGCTCTTCCACGCGAAAACTGTTGAGAATGAACCGACGATCGCGATAAGCTGAGCTGGCGGACAAGATCACCGGGGTTCTCTGGAGCGAAGACGAAAACGCCGTAACTGCCAAGGATACCGCTGCAGCTATTAAAGTCCGCCAGCTAGCAAAAGCACCGACGTGATTGGACGATTCGCGGCCTCTTTTTGTGCGGCCCAAATCCAGATTTTTATACCGGACATGGAACAAAGATTTAGGGACCAAAAAGAAAAAAAGAAAAAAAAAAAAGGGTTGACGACGGCTACCGTGACGCTGGCAAACGGGCGGACTAATGCCTCCGGCGGGAGACATGGACGGACCGATGCCCGTCCTTCAAATCCCGAGCCGGCACCCTGGAGCCCGGATGTGAAATTAGAGCTTGTCCATTAAACGGGCAAGTTCACATGCTTATCGATCCAGCCCGAGTCTGAGTATTGTTTTGTTTTTTATGTTTTTGTTTCTTGATATCAAGGATAGGCGCTTCTTATAGGTACTGACCGGTCATGGGGAAAAGCAACAAAAGATAGGAAGAATAGTGCTAAGCGGAAAAGAAAAGGAGGGAACTCTAATCCTATCGCCAACCAGTCTTAGTATAACTTTTCGTTACCCGCACGAGCTGGGGGCATTTCATCCGATTAAGTTAAATTTCACATGGCAATGAGCCAAAAATCTTATCAAATTATAAGAATTGGAAAACTGTTTCAACAATAACAAGGCTCTCCCACGCTTATGCTGTACAATGAAATTATATGCGCAGGGAGGGACCCACCGGAGGCGCATGGAATGCACAAAATGCTAAATTACATGCACAGGGACGGACCCACTGGAGATGCATGGAACTAGCGGGCTCGATTCGCTGTCCAATATTTGCATACCACATCTGATAGATTATTCTATCCCCTTTTTTCTTGGATGGAAACTAATGATTCGCTATTAATTATTTTGAGATGAAAAGGAAGGTGCCATGATTCCAGTTCAGTTCATGGGAGCCCGCCGGGGGTTCCCTTTCCTCCGGTGAATGATGGCCTTGGGAGATAATGCGTCCGTGCAACGGCCACGGCTCCCCTCGCTGGAATCAGAAGACAAGCCATAGGCCTCGATGTCCGTCATCAGATGGTCGAAGAGTGACTCAGTTTGGGTGCTTCCAGTGCTCCCATCGTCAGCTCCAACTGATGGTGCAACTTTAGAAACCTGAAAATAGAAAATTATGTTTTTATTTATTTATTTATTTATTTATATTATTATTACTTTTAGAAAATTATATGTTAAGTACGATATTTTTATACTTTCCTTCAACTCAATGAAATGATGCAAGGTTACATGGCATGAAATAAAGTGACCGAAATACTGAGATGAGATGAGACTATACCTTGCAGGCAAGGGAGCAGTAGCGATTGGGCTCGGTGAGAGCCCAACCGCAGATCCGGCAGTTGGCGCCGCCGGGGTGCATCCTGGTCGCCTTGCAGTTCTTCCTGGGGTTCAGAAGCAGCACCTTGGCGCTATTCACCGTATACGGCTAAACGCAGCAAAGATTAAAAATTATGTCACTAGAACAGTCATTGCGACATTTCCATAACAAATTATAAAAATACTCATTACATTCCCTTTTTAATCATTTTCTTGTTGGTAAAAAAAAAAAATCGAGTCGGCGTGCTTTTTAAGGAATAACTTAACCCTCTCGGAGACATGGAGAAAAGCACTATAAAAATAATATTATAATTGAAAACATCAGATTTTATTTTAGATATTCCAGCGAGCTGAAAATAAGCACTCTCCTTCGTTGAAATCGAAGGGGACACGTTCAAAAAACCGGTAGATTGAAGAAACTTGAAAAAATGCCTAAAAATTAACTTAAAAATTCCCTTTTTTTTTTCATATTAAAAATAAAAGAAAACTAGAATACCGAATACATAAAAATAATCAGAAAAAGAAAAAAGTACTACATAATATATTAGAATAAATTAGATTAGATTGGATGAGGAGAGAGAAGGTGATGAAATCACCTGGACTTTGGAGCAGTCGATGAGCTTCTGCATGTCCGTGATGCGGATCACGTCCTGGTAGACATACCGCCGGATCTGGAGCAGACGGTGGCCGCGGTGCACCGAGGAGAAGGCCAGGCAGTGGGGGCACATGCACCGGTTGCAGTCAATACAGTAAGTGTTCTCCTCGCTCTTCCTCAGGTCCTTGTGAGCGTCGCACAGGCCGAAGAACTTGGTGTTCAGCAGCGGCTCCAGCCATGAAGGCTTCCTCCGCTCCCTGCTTTTCCTCTCCTTCTCCAGATTGATCTTGTAGTGGAACGCGTACCCCACCTTCATATCCGTCGTCATCACAACCAAAAATTAGATCACAAATACTACGAAGAATAATTTCGATCTACGAAAATTTATAACAAGATTTTGAGATTAGAATAATTAATTCATCATTCCATACCTCTTTCGAAAGGATTTAGAATAAAATTAAAAATAGGAAACAGAATAAGAATTGCCGACTCAGGAATAGATTACATAAATAGCGGAGATGAAGATTTTTTCTCAAAAGTTTAAAAAAACTCCCCATTCTTCACCATCGGGTAACGATCAAGATTGATACTAGAAAAAAAGATCAAACAATAAGCAAGTGAAGAACAGACGAAACAGGAATTAATTTAGACGATTTTTTTTTTTCAAAAATGCTAGAAAACTTACCACAAGCAATGAAGATTAAAAAAAACGTCATTTCTTCGCCATTAAGAAACGATCGAGGTTAAAATCAACGAAAAACAAACGAGAAATAAGCAATTGGAAAAGTATACACAAAGAGCTTGGACGGGAAATAAGATCAAAATTTGTGGATAAAATCATAATCAACAATGAAATTAAAACAATTCACCGTTCTACTCCTCCAACAGACAATCTAGACATAACACACTGATAAAAAAGTATGGCCTAATTTAGAGTGAAAAATAAGGTATAAACAAAGACAGATAGAAAGCTGATGAGAAAATTGTGCAAACGCCGAGTAATTACCATTTTTCCCCTCTCTCTCCTCTATCTTTTTGACGGCGCCGCGAGGAGAAAAAAAAGGAGAGAATAAAAAGCTGAGTGATGGAGTCGCGTGCGCGGGCCGCGTGGCGAGGGGACGTTAATATAGGGGAGCAGGAAGGGAATGCCGTGTGATCCGGGCCCACCATCTCGGCCAACGGGGATTCTGACATCTGTGAAGGATCTGGACCTTTGGAGAGAAAAGGCGTGGACGAGAGCCGTCGGATGATGGGCCTGGGATCCCCCGTGAGGCATGTCGAAAACCCTAAAAGGGCGGCCCACATGTGTTGCGTTACGACTCACGTGTCGCCGCTGAAACTTTGGGTGTTGCTGTTTCCCGCCATCCCAAGCGGAACTCTCGCGCTTCAACTGGCGTTCCTGCGTGTGCTGGAGGCGCGGCATTGGCGCTGCCCACCTCACACCCCACATGACTCATCCTTATCGAACCAGCAGCCACCAATCACAACTATCCATTTCTCTAGATTCCAGTCATGGAGGGATACATGAAAAACTATTTCCTATACTATATACTCTCTGTGACCTTGCACGTCACCAACCACAATCATTTGTTCTTATGGCACTGCAGAAAGATACATGAGGAATCGGTATCAGTTTTTGCTTAGCTTGGCATTCAATTCTATGCACATTTTAGTACGGCAGTAACTCTTTTGGCTTAGCACGCCATCAAAACCTTGTAGCACAATCCAAGTTAGCCAAGGGAAGAAAGAATACATGGGGTGTACTTCGAAAGTGATTTGGAAGTTTTTCTTCCATTTTCTTTCCCCACTATATTTCTAGATTAAAATCCTTACTATCTACATATGTATGTGTGTATGTTTGTATGTATATATATTTATATATACACATACACATAGAGAGAGAGAGAGAGAGAGAGAGAGATTTAAACTCAGGTCGATCGGATCTGAGCCTAAATCAAATCAAACTCTTCGTCCATTGGATCGGTGGGGATCTTGATGAGTGGCTTTTTAGCTAATGGAGGGGCTCTTACAACCGTTTGGCTGAGGTGACTTTGTAAAAAAAAAAGCTCGTTTATGAAGGATGGGATTGTATCTCACGTACGCACACAGGACTGCTGTTTCAAATGACACACCCCATTGTGTTTCTTTCTTCTCCTCCCTCTTTTCTTCTCTCTTATTTCAAATCTTCTCCACAACACCTCTTCTAACAAAACATAAAAGAAAATAATTCTCTGCCGTTGCCCTCCCTCCCAAATCCCATCTCCTCTCTTCCTTTCCTCCCTTTTCTCTTTTGATTTGGAGGAGAACCCTAAGCATCTCCCGATACCCTTTCCTCTCTCTTGATTTAGAGGAGGAGCTTCATGCCACTATCGATGCTCCCTCTCCACCTCACCACCGTCACTTAGATGAGAATCTTCACCCCACCACTGCCACTATTTAGAGGAAAAGCTCTATTCCACCACCACCGCCATTTAGAGGAGAAGCTCCACCCCTACTTATCAGCCATCATCTTCTCCCAAAACCTCCGCTCATCGGCCATCCTCTTCTCCTCCTAAATCCTCCACCTATCGATCTGAGCTCTCTTCTTCTCTCCTAACCCCACCATCATCGGTTCTTGCTCTTGGGACTTTTCCAAACTCCACCTCTACCACCCCATCACCATCGACCTTCTTGGGACTTCCTCAAACCCCATCTCATCACCACCGATCCTTTTACTCGAGACTTCCACCACCATCTTACCACCGCGGATCCTTTTTCTGGGGATTTTCCTAAACCTCACCTCACCGCTGCCCATCCTTCTTCTCGGGACTTCCACAAACCCCACCCCACTACTGCTGGCTCTTTTTCTCGAGACTTTCCCAAACCCCATCACTGCCAACCCACCGCTGCTGACCCAGTTCTAATGCTTCAGGAGTTCCCCAACCCCACTGCCGCTCGACTTCATCCAAATATATTCTAATAATATTATATAAATATTCTAATAATAATATGAATATCTTTAGATAAAGTCGGACGGCGGTGGGGTTGGAGAACTCCTGAAATATTGAAATTGGGCAAATGGCGATGGGGTGGTAGCTGTCGAGAAGACACTACAATAGAAAAAGATATTTATGATGCAAACAAAGCATCGCAAATAATAATTTTTCATCGTAAATAATTATTTACAATGAAACTTTCATCGCTAATAATTCATTGCTAAAAATAGGATCGTAGATAATATTTTACGATGAAAAAATAATTTTATCTCTAATAATTATTTTTTTGAGATGAATTTTTTTTGTCACAATTTTTTTTTTATTTTTTAAATTATTTATGATGAAACAATTATATCGTAAATAGATAAATTTGCAACAAAAATATTTTATCATAAATAATTTTAAAATTTTTTGTTAAATTAAAAAAATAAATTATTTGCAACGGAAGATTTTCATCATAAATAAGTTTATTTGCGATGGATATTCTATCGTAAATAATTTCATCGCTAATTAAAATATAATATTTTTTAAAATAATTTATAAATATATATTTTTTAATTTATATTTTTAATATTTCATATTTATAATCTATAAAATAAAAATAAAAAATTCACACAATAAATTCATAAATAAATTTGATCATTTTATTATATTAAAATATAATTATAAAAAAATAAATTTAATAATTATAAGAGATCCAAAATAAAAATAAAAATATACAAAAATAAGTCGTTGGCTATCAAGCATCAGTATTTGGAGAGAAAAAAATGGATGGAGCATGATGGACCGGCCTGCTGCTGCCTCACCAGCTCCATCATCTGTTCTATCTACACCATCCACTCCATCATCTGCATCTGAAATGACTAGTAGGAGTCGACGTATGCAGCCAACTCATCAGCTCGCTGTGCAGTCAACTCATCAGCTCACTGTCGATCCTCAGCAACCCACTATCGATCCTCAGTAGTTAGTCTTTGTATCTCCATTAGTCGGACATCACAGGCAGCATGAACGTCAGCCTTGAACGAGCATGAGGATAGAAAAGCTCTGATCCTATACCCTAATCTCCTAATATAATAAGATCTCGTACCAAGCACTTGATCACAAATCTCATCATCTGTGGGTGCGATCGAGCCCTCAAGGATAGATTGGGATCGCATCTCTATCATACGATTCTAAAAATTAAAGTTATAATTATTCTAAATTTGTACTAAAAATTAAAATGTCAATAAAAAATAATTGAAAAAACTTACATAAAGCTTCTGGCTCCCCGTCGTCCACTCCCCTGACCGTCACTGGTGGGTCCACTGGTAGATCTCGAACCTACCAAGAAGCTCACCAGTCTCTACATCTCTCTACAATTTGAAAATAATTAATAAAAAAATTTTTAAATAGTTAAAGAGTTAAAATATGCTAAACATAAATTATTTATCATCTGCTATATATGGCGAGCGAATAGCCTCAAATCCCACAGTGCGAGACGGTATGTCTCGTCTAATTCATGGTATTTCAAAAACATCGATCCTGTACAGTTAATAGTCAAATTAGTAAGTAACTAACTGAATTTAAGAATAAATGATTCAATTATTAAACTCTAAAAAAAAAAATTGGATGCTTAAGTTGATATGGCGGATCTTCATACCTGTGGCATATGACAGCTCAGTCCTCGATACTGATGTTGTCATATGGCTGCTGCTGTGCTGCCTCCACCCTTTGGTTCTCCACTACAACATATCAGTGGTGATGAATGCGATGTCGGTAATTTTTGAAACACAAGCATAGATGGTCATCCACAGCTCGTCGCACGTAATCGTATGCAAAATCAATAATATCAAATACAGCCTACCAATAACAAATATTATAAGAATATAATGCTAATTAAATATTTTACTAAATATTATTTTCCCTGTTAATGACTATAGAAGACCTCCATCTGAGCCAGTATAACGTGACGCCAATCGGAGAGCGTCACAGGGGCATAGCTGCGGCATATGATTCCTTACAAGCTTTGCAAATTGTTCAAAGACCCTTCTACCTCATTAATATTGTGTTCATGATCAGAACTGCCTTTAATTAGATGCATTAGTACTCATGGATACATTTGAGTGAAAACCCTGATATAAATCATCCAATAGTGAACCTAACAAATTGTTTAAAGACCCTTCTACCTCATTAATATTGTGTTCATGATCAGAACTGCCTTTAATTAAATGCATTAGTACTCATGGATACATTTGAGCGAAAATCCTGATATAAATCATCCAATAGTGAACCTATACCACAATATTCGACAGGTTCAGCAGCATCACTATCATCTTCAATATCGTCATTGTCGCGTATAACTTCATTCGGATCATCCTTCTCATGCCATATCCAGTGAGTATACTTTTTGTCCATACCATAACGTAGTAGATACTTTTTAACAAGTGATATGTGATGATATACCATATTGGCACATCTCTTGCATAGATACTTTATCCTACCGGTACTGTCAGCCTTATGCCGTGCAAACTCAATAAAATTTTGAACACCTTTTCGATATTTAGACAAAAAAATATTTCTAGTATTCATCCAATTTTTGTTGATATCCATCTAACAATAAAGAAAATCATTAACAATAAAGAAAATATCCCTGGTATTCATCTGAATCGAATCTCGATCCGGATCACGAATCGAATCTTGAACCAAATCTCAGATCAGATTTCGACCCATATTTCGATTCGGATTCACTATCTATAGATTTTGTATATACAAATACAAGACAATTGCTTTATAATTATTTTATCATTTAAAATGACTTACATAATAAATGCATCCTATCACCAACTAATAGGTAAAGATCGATCCTATCCCTTTCAAAAATGTATCACTTTTATTGTTGCCATAGCTTTGTTCTATATTCCATATCCGAAGAAAATCTGGCAGCATCTTCTTGTAGTTCTCCAAATATATGATATAGATGGATCATATTGTAACCACATCTAATATGTACCCGAAGAATAAATGAGATAACTGTAATTGAAACTTTTTATAATAGAACAAAGAATACTATGATAATAATAAAAAATTAATGTATTTCTGAATTGTCCAAATCGGGGCATTCAAAAGTCATTCATAGAGTCAGTTTTGGAGACTCTGGGACTGACTCTTGAATGAGAGTCTAAGGTTACATCAATGCATGCATTAAATCACAAACATGCATCTCTTTATGAAAATAAAGAGATGTATGCGAATCCAGATAAATTTTTCATCTGGATCCTGACCTCAATCCGACCAGGATCGTGATCTGGAGCCCGGATCAGATCCCGATCTGGATCCGACCCAAATCTCGGATCGGATCTGAGTCGAACCAAATCAGATCCGGACTGCATCCCGAATTGAATCTCAGATTCGGCTAATCCTAATTAAAACATTAAATCATAGTCACAATAAAATACAGGGACTAAACAAGCAATAGCAATCCAAATAAAATAAATAAGATATGTAAATACGGACAAAATAAAGTCCGTCAGGCTTTTGCTCATTGCGAAAAATTTTCCACTGCTACCTCCCGTAGGAATCTGGGCCATGTCTTAGGCATATTTGACTTAGAGGCTATCGGTTGGGGTCTAGCTTTAAAAACTCTCCGGACTTGCTCGAAGAAGCTCTTTCTATTTCGTGAGAGAATACCGATCTTAGGTAGCGAGGAGGAGACTGAGCGAGGGCAAAACGGATTTAATAGGTTATTAATTTTTGAAGACTAACAACGAATACTAACCTTTTCGAGGCTTCTGGTGGAACGGAATGAAAAGAAAAATTACGGATTTCATAGAAAAGGGCAGTCCCTACTACCATAGTGGGGAATAGGATGCTTGCGAGCCTTTCCGAATCCACTATTACTTTGGGGCCTATGTATTCAGGAGCTGAGGGTGCCTCCCGATCAAAGCATAGTTCCAATCCAATCAGTTCATTAAATTATAACAAGCATTAAATTATTTTTTTAAAATAATATTTTATTATTATTTTAAAAATATAATTATTTTTATTATAAAAAATAATTTATTTTTAAATATTTTTAAATATTTTATTTTATTTATCATTATTAATTTTTAATACTAATTATTATTATTTTTATTAATAAATTATTATTTTTAAAAAATAATTCTTTTATTTTTTTCTCCTTTCTTCTTTCGCATGCCACAACCCTCCCCCACCACCACCACTGCTGCTTCCCAGCCCGTCACCACCATCCCCCACCCCCCACAGCACCCCTCAGCCCCTCAGCCACCACGGCCCCCATCCTCCACCCCACCCCGCCCCACCCCCACCCCCTTGGCCTGCCCCGCTTGCGACCCCCATGGCCTCCTCATCCTTCGCCCCACCCCTTGGCTCACTCTGCTCGTGGCCCCCACCCCTCATCCTCCCCCCTACCCAGCATCACCCCCACCTTACTGGCCCGCTCCGCTCGTGCCTGCACCCTGTGCGACCCCCACCCCCCATCCTCCACCCCACCCCGCATCACCCCCACCCCTGGCCCGTGTCGCTCGCGGCCCCCACCAACATCCTCCGTCCCACCCCGTATCACCCCCACTTCTTTGGCTTGCTCCGCTCGCACCCCCCAACCCCCGCGGCCGCCACCCACCCCCCATCCTCCACCCCACCCTGCATCACCACCACCTCCCTGGCCCACTCCGCTCGTGCCCCCCACCCCCGCTCCTCCCTTCCCCATGGAGCTAAAAAAAAAGATTTACCTCACGACGGCAGTGACGACAGAGAGGAAGATCGATGGTGACAGAGGTGATGATGGGGGCTCGCTCGTCGACCAGTGGAAGCCTAGGAGGGGGGAGAGGGTTTCGCGCTAGAGAGGGAGAGGGTTTTACGGGAAGTGATGGGCGGATGGAAGTGACGGACGTGTTTTTAATAGAACTTTTAGCGATGCAATATTTTCATCGCTAAAATAATTATTAGCAACAAAAATTCTTTTTCCATCGCTAATAATTTTCATCAAATTTTTTTCTAAAAATTTTTCCCTTTAAAAAAGTTTAATCAAAAAAAATTCTCAAAAAAATAATTTATGATGAAAATCAAAATTTTCATTGCTAATAATAGTTATTCACAACACAAACAAAATTTACGTCGCAAATAATCTATCATTTATTTTTTTTAAATTTTTAATTTTTCATCGATTATTTACAACAAAAACTTTGCATTGCAAATAATTTAATATTTATGATGTAAAACGTATTTGCATCATAAATAATACTTATTTACGACATAATTTTTGTATCGATAATAATTTACTCATTTATTTTTTTTAAAAAAATTGATATTTTATTGATTATTTTGAGATAAAAATTTTGCATCGTAAATAACTTAATATTTACAATGCAAGATTTGTTTCTATCACAAATATGAATAATTTGCGACGGTAATTTTTGTAGCAAATACTTCCATCACAAAAATCCTATTTTTTTATAGTATATTTTTTTTCTATTTTTCTTTGAACATGGTATAATTTTGAATTTAAAATCCATCTTTATCATTCATTATCTAAATAATTATCGTTAGAATATCTTCACAAATGACTGCCTCGATCCGATAGAAAAATGTATCGTATAATATATCTTCACAATATGGTATAATTAATGGTTCACAAATGACTGCCACCTTCTCTCCGACCTCGATCGAATCGAGCAGTAACAGCAAGTCCAAACCGAAGATTTTCATGCTGATGAAGATCCTCTGACACTCAAGTCAGATTCAGAGAATAATAGGAGCAGCAATGAATTCTCTGAAAGAGATTAATTAGCTTACCTTGATCCTTCGGGCTTTGGTTGCTTACATAGAAGACTATCGAACAGCTGGTCATACAGCTGTATGAAGATTGTGAGATCTTGAGATTGCAGAGCAGTTCAACATGCTATAACGGGCAAGATATTTTAGCTCCTAATCGCTCCCATGGAATGAGGAGGTCGTTAATAGCAATATACTGAGTTGAGAATTTGAATGTCCTCATTAAATAACCTCAAAAACTATGCCTGACCTTTTGGCCTTCTTGAGTTGGATGAGTGGTGCCACCTTATGGTACATGAAGGTCCCACTTATTAATTACATAGGCTTTCAATCAGGAGCTAAGAGTGTGAAAAGATTTTAGCCTTCATATGCTCTCATGTGGGGGTATTTATTATTTTTGGCCTTTTCTATATGGTGTGGATGGTTGCCATGGCATGAAGATGGCTAAGTATAGAATATCTCAGTTTGGTATGAAAATGACCAAATATACCTCAACTCAGTATAAATAAAGCTCAAGATAGCTCTTATCAGCATAAATGAAGCTCAAGATAGCTCTTCTCAATATAAATGAAGCTCATGATAGCTCAACTCATAATAGGATAGTTCATCTCAGCATAGATATAGCTCAGGATAGCTCAGCTTATATCATGATAGCTCATCTCAGCATAGATATAGGTTTTCATAGCAAGCATATGGCTTGACATGCCTCTTTACAATAAGTATATGGCTCAGCATGCCTCTTCACAACAAGCACATGGCTCAACATGCCTTCAAATCTACATCCCAGATATGAATCAAAAGCATCTATAATACTACCATAATACTACCCCTTACTCTTGAGTCTGAGAATCAGACAAAATGAGTACTGCTGAAATGATATCTCAGGTCAAGGACATCTATCCACACATCCCATTAAGGCATCTGTTCCTCATTTAATGCGGACAGTGAAAGCAGCTAAAGAAAAGCTTGAATTTTGAGCTGATCTAAGGCCTTTTGAGCTTAGGCCGATCTAAGGCCATACGAGCGGCATGTTCGCTCTGCTCTTCATATGAGGGCATCCTGTGCTGCTCTTCACATGAGCATCTTGTGCTCTGCTTTTCTTCGTACGAGAGGCAGCGTGTGTCCATAGGCAGCATGCGCACTTCTCATCTTTACGCAAGAGGCAGCGTGTGTACTTCTCGCGATTGCAAACTGAAGATCTTAGAAATTAGCCCATCGTAGGTTCCTTGGGGTCGCCCTCCGCTTCTTGCCCGACTTCGGCTCTGATGGGGTCTTGTAAATTAACCCCACCTCCAAGTCATCGAAGATTGGTTATTAATCATTGAGGATCCTTATGGTTAGCCCTCATCTATTAGACAAAGTTTTGATCAGAGAAATTCTTCACAGCAAAAGAAGTTTAGGCCATTCCTGATGCTTAAGCAAGCAGGAATTAGTGAATCTGAGCATTTATATTAATATATAATGACACAATATTATAATATCACTGATGATATATGTGCAGGTTAGCCGAGTTCTATGGTTTAAGGAGTGGAGTCCCATCGAGTTGCTTGAGCCGATAGAACTTCAGACATACTACCTCGTCCATCTGATAAGGGCCTTTCCAATTGGATGATAACTTTTCCTGCTCAGTGGATTGTAAAACTTTGACTCACTATAATACCATGTCACCAACTCGAAATTCCTTGATTTTGATTCAGGTATTGTTGTACCTAGCCATCCTCTGACGATAGGCAGCCATTCTGACAGCGACACGCTCCCTACTTTCTTCAATCAAGTCGAGGTTGGCTCGAAGCCATACGGAGTTAGTATCTTCATTATATTCCTCAATACTGAGGGAAAGGAGCCTAAATTTCATAGGAATGATTGCTTCAATCCCGAATGCAAGGTTGAAAAGAATCTCGCCCATTGGGAGCCTCTGAGTGGTCTGATAGGCCCACAGCATATGAAGCTCGTCTATCCAAGACCCTCCCGTTCGATCTATTTTGACCTTCAAGCCTTACAGAAGAGTTCTATTGGTCACCTCCACCTCTCCATTCACCTGCAGGTGGCCAACTGAGATAAAGCAGTGCTCTATTCCATATTCTCTGCAAAATTTATAAAGTCGGGCACCACTAAACTATCTGTCATTTTCTGTGATCAGTACTCAGAGAAAATTATAATGACAGATGATTGATTTTCAAACAAAATCTTTTACTCTCATCTCGAATATACGAGCTAGGGGCTTGGCTTCGACCCACTTCATAAAATAATCAATGGCCAGTAGGAGGAACTTGCGCTGACCGAATGCGAGGGAGAAAAGACTAAAAATATCCATCCCCCACTAAGCAAATGGCCACAGGGTGCTCATGGGAGTTAGGAGTGCTGTCGGTTGATGCTGAATATTGGAGATCCTCTAGCAACGATCGTATTTTCTGATGAAAGCACATGTATCCTACTGCATAGGGGGTCAATAGTAGCCTTGTTGAAAGATTTTGTAAGAGAGGGACCTACCCCCCAAGTAGCTTCTATAAATTTCTTCGTGGACCTCCCGTAGCATATAATCTATCTCGGATAGGTGCAGATATTTCAAGAGAGGCAGAGAGAATGACCGTTTGTATAGTTTGTTATCATATAAGACATAGCGGACAGCCTATTTGCTTATCTTCCGGACCTCTTTGCTATCAGTGGATAGCTCACTTGACCTAAGGTACTTGAGCAGAGGATCAATCCAGCAGGATTCTTCATCAACTTGCTGGACAACGAGAGGCTCCTCAAAGGTCGAGACTTTGAGCACCTCGAAGTAGGTCCCGTTCTTCAAATCAGTAGGCAACAAGGCTGCTAGCTTTGATAGCACATCTGCCCTAACGTTGTCTGCTCTGGAGACCTGTTGAATATCAAAGCTTAAGAAGGTCGACGTGAAGTTCTTTATCTTTTGAAGATATTTTTTCATATTTTTCTCTCGAGCCTCGTACTCGCCTTTAATTTGTCCAACTGCCCGTGGGAGTTACTGAAGACCTTCAAATGTTGGGCCCCTGCTTCTCCAACCACTTTGAGACTGACGATCAGAGCTTCATATTTTATATTATTATGGGTAGCTGAAAACTCAAAGTGCAGTGTGTACCCCACGATATCTCCTTCAGGACTGGTCAAAATAAGCCCAGCCCCTATTCCTGTTGTATTTGATAAACCGTCAGCATGTAGTATCCACAGTTCATTCGGAGTGGACCCTGTATCTGCCTCTTCCACTATCGAGCTTTCCTTGATTTTTTAGCTTTGGCCTCCTCTCAAGACCTCCGTAGCCTTTGAGCTTTCTCCATTCAGAATGGTATACTCGAGAATAAAGTCCGCCAGCATCTGGACCTTGATAGCAGGTCTTGGATGGTACTGCAGGTCTTGAGATATCCGGACGGTGGAGAACGGCCTTGATCAGTTGATCCATGAGTAGTCACTATGTGAGCCTGAAAATAAGGCCGCAACTTCCTCACCGTGACAACCAGTATAAAAATCAACTTCTCGAGCTTCAAGCATTTGATCTCCACATCGTGAATGACTTTGCTGATATAGTATATGGGCTTCTAAACCCATCCTTCTTTTCGAACAAGCACTGAGCTAATTGCTACTGGAGAAACAGTGATATACAACAACAATTTCTCACTGAACTGAGGTTTCGAGAGCAATGGTGGAGAGCTGAGATACTGTTTCAATTCCTCAAATACCTTCTGATATTCGACAGTCCACTAAAAATCTTTCGACTGTCTGAGGGTCTGAAAGAAAGGAAGACATCTCTCGACCGATCTAGAGACAAAGCAGTTGAGCAAGACGACTTTACCAGTAAGATGCTGCACTTCCCCAATGGTTTTTGACGGCATCATTTCAAGAACCGCTTTGATCTTCTTGAGATTTACTTCAATGCCTCTTCATGAAATCATAAATCGAAAAAATTTACTGACAGTGACTCCGAAGGCATATTTCGCTGGATTCAGCTTCATCCTGGACTGACGAAGAGTGTCAAAGATCTCCTGCTGAGCTAATTTTTGAAAATTTTATCCACCAACCACTGATAGGTAGTCTCCATATTTTTTAAGTCAAAGGGTATCACCTTATAACAGAAAAGCCTATGGTCAGTAACAAAGGTTGTTTGCTCCTCATCTTCAGGTACCATCCGAATTTGATTGTAATCGACGAAGGTATCTATGAAGCTGAAGAGCTCATGCCAAGAAGTGGCATCCACCAGCTGGTCGATCCGGAGAAGTAGGTAGCTATCTTTGAGACAGGCTTTATTTAAGTCGACGAAGTCGATGCACATGTGCCACTTTCCGTTTGCCTTCTTGACTAGCATGATATTTGCCAGTCAATCCAGATACAAGACCTTCCTAATGAAGCTAACTTTGAGAAACTTATCCACCTCCTCGGCTATAGCTCTCTGGTACTTCGGGGCGAAACTTCACTATGTACAAGCCGGATGATGGTTGCATGACCATCGAAACAACAAAACAGCTAGAAATCATTCAATTTTCGAGAGAATCATTAGTACCTGCAGTCAAATCAACCACAAAATCAGAGCTCGAGATAACATGTTCTAACGTGTCAGGCCACGTGTCAAGTCATGTGATGGGCCACCTTAGACTTAGGAGTGGGGGACAACTGTTGGGGCAATCGGATCTGTTCCCTCTAATTTAATATCAGCTTTCTGACTTATGTCGGTCATCTCGATTATGGATCGGTGACAGACGATGGATCGTCAAAGCCAAGCCACAAAGGGAGATCCGATTCGACTACAACTTCTATGAGTCTCAATATCCGACTTTCTATCGACACCAAAAAACAAATAGCCGACTATTAACCAGCAAGCCGACCGACTGTCGATAACATTCGATTGACTTTTCTGACAAATATGACATAACGACTTGATCAACTGCATAACACTAACCAATCGGTATTTCAGAGTTACTGACCGATGGTCAGTCAGAATATCAATAGCACTGACATACAGTCGGTGTGCCATGCATACTGACATAAAGTCCGCATATCAGAAACCGTTGGTGCATAAAATGCGTAACGACTATATATACCACAATCATCAATGGGCATTAACTGCCTACCCTACGATCGCATAATACCAGAATAAATAGGACCCACATGTCTAACCGTTACAAACGGTTACCAATAATTCATCTATATACAAGGAGGTAAATGAACAGTATTGATAAGATACTTCTGGACTAATACTCTGTCAATTTAGATATTCTACTTTCTGTTCGACCATTCTCCACTGACTTAAGCATCAGAAGATCTCCACCGGATCAACTTCGATCAGTGTGGACTTCTTTTATAGGTGCTTTTCACCAACGTCAGGTGCTTCACAGGACTGACTGCAACATAGGACATAATATAATTCTGAGTGGGATCTTTTTTACAGTTGCTTATTTTATGGTTATCGAATCATCTATTTTCAAATGGCATACTATATATGAGCTGGTAATACCTTAGATGACTTGTTATGAAAATATTAGCTTATGGTAATGCAAATTGCTAATTGGACTCTCATTTAGGCTGCCATACTTGCAACAGACAAGAACTTGTGGTCGATGATGTTTCATCTTTTCAGATGTGTTGGATTTTAAATCTCTAATAATTTAGATCGCAGTTGGATCTCATTTTAATGGACTCATCTGAAAGAAAAGGATCCAAAAGTAATTTTCTTAATTCTTACATTAAAAGCTAAATTGCCCAATTTTTTAGTTACTAATGGTTGATGGAACATTTACCTTTCAAATTGAAGGGGAATGGATATGGAACATACATGTGTCCTTATGACTCGAAAATGAAAAAATACTATTTAGTTGGTTACTGCTATTAGAAAAGAAATGATTAGATCAAATTTGATGATAGGTTATTTGGAGTTCTTATATTATTAAACTGAGAGAATTTATGCTATCATCATATGTACCAACTTTCTCATTTTCTCGTCTGTGCCATTTAATCGTACTTTGTAACCCAAACCACTCAATTATTTCTTCTTGTTTGTCGTGTATTAGAATACAAAATTTTATTATTTCTATTCCATATTTTTATTTTAGAGTCTCAATTATGATATCTTTTGATTCATATAGTTATATTGAAACTAAAGTTTAGTTGTCTGATATAATCTTTTTCGGCCAAAATTTGAAGCTACCTCACCTAAAGGAGTTTTAGCCATTCCTCTCTTGAGGCATTAAGTCTAAGTTGGGTTGCTTTATTAGTTCTATTAATTCCTAAGTTATTGATATTATGCTTTCCAGGTATTTGACTAAGGCAACATTTTTGGACAGCATATAGTTTTGTCATGGATGATGTAAAAGGAGACCACTGGTCTGCAATGCTTTGGAGGGATTCTTGCAGATGATCAAGTTTTGCTCGGTAGTTTATTTTTTGAGAGGATTTTTTTCATTATTTTTGTTGGGATATACCGGCTGATCCCTATACGCCAACTTATCCTCGGAACGGTCCGACCGACGTCCGACTCTACCCACCGGACGGACAGATGACTCCGACAATGGCTGCCGACAATATCCGGTCAAAAGTATACCGACCAAACAGGCCAATACTATTTCCAACCGGCTGAGCGGCCGAACCCATATCATCGACTCACTGTCAGAGGTGGCAGCCGACATCCGACTTCCACAAGACACCAGATCAGCCGACGGTATTTTCGAGTCATCACCCGACATCCTGGCAACCAAATACCAACATATAATCGGCCAGTCCGTCCAAACGCCGTACAACCGTCATGGGCTATTGTCCTGCCAAGAACATGCTGTACGACCGCCATGGGGCGTTGTCCTGCGAAGTACATGGGTTAATTTTAATGACCTGACAACCCACGATGATTTGATAGCCCTCGACGATTTGACAACTAATTAATGGCTACACAATTAATGGTTGGACCATACCGCATTCTACTATAAAACGGAGTAAGACAATGATTTTGGTAAGCTCTCTCTCTCGCTGAGCCCCTAGTTTTTCCACTGTTGCCTAGTCCTCTCTGACTTAAGCATCGAAGGGTCCCCGTCGGAGACATCTCCGGTCAGTGAGAACTTTCCTTGCAGGTGCGCGTCCCCAGAGATCAGGCGATGAGGAGATTGGCCGCAACAGATTTGACGCGCCAGAAAGATAAAACAGCGAGCTCCATAGAGCTTGAAAAATCTCTCGAGATGACAAAAATCAAGGCTCAGCGATCGAGAGCTACCGGATCGACGAGGTATTATTTCCGTCAGGAAGAGACCCCTCCTTTATCCTCCATGGTGGAATCCAGCTATCCGTATCTTGTGGTGACCACGGAGGCACAGATTGCGGTGATCGTGCGGCAAATGACTGTTCTGATGGACGCAGTCAAAAATCTCCAACAACAACCGACCCAGTTGCCGCAACCACCGACGGAACAACCAGCGACGCACCCGATGCTGTCCAAAAATAGCAACCGACGCCCGCGTCAACTTTCGTCTCCTCCTCAAGAGCAGCCGTCTCAGCACTCCCACCGAGAAGAAGGGAGGCGGCCACGACACGACACCCATCGATCTGAAACATCGATCTGGAGCGAGCGAGAAAGGAGAAGCGACCGCGAACATCGTCCGCCTCCCTCTTAAATTCGTCGGGAGGTTCGACTCTTAGGGTTTCTCAACACCGATGGTTGGACGACTACGAACGTAAGTTCGAAGAAATCGACCGTCGGCTTGTCCAGCTCCAGATGGATGGTCAGAAGTCTTCAAACGACGTCGACTTCCGAACCACCCAACCTCTCTCTCGATTTATCCACGACGAACCAATCCCTAGTCAGTTCAAGATGCCTCATATGGAGCCTTATGATGGCTCCACCGACCCAATTGACCATCTGGAGAGCTACAAGGCTCTCATGATAATTCAAAGGGCAACCGATGCCCTCCTCTGCATCGGCTTCCCCGCCATACTTCCTAAAGCTGCCAGAACCTGGTACTCCGACCTCCGCTCAGGAGGTATCCACTCCTTCGGGCAGCTCGAGCATTCTTTCGTGGTATATTTCAGCACCAGCCGAAAATCGCCACGAACCTCGGACAGTCTTTTCTCCTTCCTGTAGAGAGAAAATGAGACACTCCGACACTTTGTGGTCCGATTCAACGTGGCCACACTTGAGGTTCGGGACCTCAACGAAGACATGACTATCTCAACCATGAAGAGAGGGCTAAGGGAGTCCCGATTCATATATTTCTTGGACAAGACTCTCCTCCGAACATATGCCGAATTGCTGGAACGCGCGTAGAAATACATGCGCGCGGACGAAGGAGCTTCCGACCGGCATCTGACCGAGAGCAAGGGCCAAAAGGAGAAGCGAAAAAAAAATCAGATTCCTGCTGAACCCAGCAGGCCCTCGACCGATAAATGGGTCTTGCCCCGATGACGGAGCCCGAGATCGTCCCAACGGCAGAGTCCAAAATCGACATATCGCAGGTATGACTCCTATACCCCTCTCTCCGCTCCTCGTGCGCAGATCCTAATAGAGACCGAAGGAGCAGAATATCGACGATCTGACGACAAGGGAATTGACCGCAACAGTTTTGTATGATCATATTGGGAAACTTCGTACCAACATAATTAGTTTGCTGTTTATCTTACAAGGATCAGGTAAAACAATATCTACTATAGCACTTATCCTGATGAAAAGATATCTATTATGCCGATCTTGTTTCATAATAGATAAACAAAATGAATTTGAAACTTTGAATTTTGATGATGATAGTGATAATGATCATGATGTCTTTGAGCATAATTTTTATCAAGTAGCCTCACAATTCAAGCTATTCTATGCCTTCTAAACCTTTGATCATGATAGATTCAAAATGAAAGCTATTCTAACAATTACTAAGCTTTAAATCCATATAATAACTTTCATCCAAAAGCATACAGGTTAACTAAGCTTCAGCCTTCCAAAGATAATAAAGAAACCTATCATATCATAATTTATTTTACCTGACGAGGCATTGCAACCTCAACTCCAGTGTCTCCAGCTCCTCAGCCAATGGCTCATAATCCATCAATCATAGTTGTGTGCAAATCAATTCTAACCACATTATCAGATTGTAGAATGCCATTGGTGTTGAAGACAACTTGACCTAGGTATTTCGGATAAAACTATTTTCCCTTGCTTACTAATCATCACAAAACTTGAACTATGAGGCTGCTCGATAAGATTATGCTCAAAAACATCATCGTCAGCCTCAGCATCATCATCCAGATTCAAAGCTTCAAATTCATTTTGTTTATCTAATATGACGGAATAAGATCTACATAATGAAGATCTTTCCATTAAGATAAGTGCTATAGTAGATATCATTTTACCCAATCCTTGTAAGATAGACAGAAAGCCAAATACGTAATGAGTAGTAGAAATAAAATAATAAACATGAAGAAAAGAAAATTAAATTAAATTCATACGAGATAGTCAAATATTGTATCTATATGATAAATGAATCGATGAGTGATATGATGGCACCACTGCATGAATGGGTCATAAAAGTTTATAGCAGCATCAACCATTGCACCATCTATGAGATGATCTCACCGATACTCCTATAATTGAATGAAGTACTGATGAGTGATGCTCCAGTCTTGATCTACTCAACTTTTAAGATCAATGTGATGTAGCATAACATACATATCATAATCGATTGGAATAGGCTACTGGATTCCAAACTGACGCAATACTGTATTAACGTAATGCTACTCTACGATATGGAAATATAAAAGTGGTGTCCAGCTTCGCCATATATCTTGTCCACTAAAATAATAATCTAGTAGCTCTATAAAGATCTAAGGAGTATATGATTGCTGTATCACTTTTGTATAAACATGATGAAATGTAAGCATTTAAAATATTCCCATTTCCAACTACATTTGAAGGGGAAAAAAAGGAGAAGTGGGGAGCAGAGGGACCAATCGTGGGCTGAACTCATGATTTCAAAGTGAAATCATGGATTTCATGACAGATCAGCACCATATGACATTTGAAATTATGGGTTTGATCTATGATTTCACATGTGGTATCCAACTCATCCAAACTATGGTATATCTATAATTAAGTTTTACATAAGGATATTTTAGAAATTAAATATTAAAAAGATAATATTTTTAAAAAATTCAAATTTCGTTCCAACCTTAAAAAAAATTGTCCCCACTTTTTTTTATAAAAAAAATCCTCATGGTCATCAAGCATAAACGGGATACAAATTTGGATCCAGTGATTTATGTAATTTTCATATAGAGTAAGGCAATATAAGATTTTCTTTTAAAATATTATTTTTTATAATGAAGATATTTTAAATATTTATATTTTATACTCTTGAGATCTTTATAGAGCTATCAGATTATTACTTTAATAGACATGATATATAGCAAAGTTAGGTGCCACTTTTATGTTTTAATATCGTAGAGTAACACAACGTTGATAGAGTATTGCGCTAGTTCGGAATCCGATAGTCTATTCTAATCGATTATGACATAAATACTAGGCTACATCACACTGATCTTAGAGGATGAGTGGATTAAGATTGGAAGATCATTTATCAACCTTTCATTCAGTTGACGAAAATCAGCAAAATCATGTTTTAGATGGTATACCGTAGTTGATGATGATATTGACTTTTATGACCCTTATATGCCGTGATATCATCGCATTACTCATCGATTCATTTATCGTACTTGGATGCAATATTTAACTATCTAATATGAGCTTAATTTTATTTTCTTATTTTTCTTCATATTTATTATTTTATTTTATATTGCTTATTATGTACTTGTCTGTATCAGAATAACTGTCAGACAATAATTCATAATCTTGCTCATCTAAATTTTATGTCCACATCTGGACATGTCATCCAGAATATGCACATCATTCCTTAATGTTGTCGGTGAGTATAGTTATATCTCTATGGTTGTCCATAATCATAGCCTTGGCACATCATATGACACCTCTTCATCTTTTCTCATCCATCATGGTCGGGAGCATCTCCTCCTTTGCATTGACAAGGAAGCCCACTATCTCTCCATTTTCAATTCCAGAGTTTTCTATACATTCACTTCATATATATATATATATATATATATATATATATATATATGTTATATCTCTATGGTTGTCCATAATCATAGCCTTGGCACATCATATGACACCTCTTCATCTTTTCTCATCCATCATGGTCGGGAGCATCTCCTCCTTTGCATTGACAAGGAAGCCCACTATCTCTCCATTTTCAATTCCAGAGTTTTCTATACATTCACTTCATATATATATATATATATATCATTGGCCACATATATATGCATGATGATATGATCCGCCAGTTCCAGTGCTTGAGGAGATTGCTGCATATTTTGAATTTACAGCAGACAAAATGAACCATCAAGAAGTTCCATAGGTTGTATGGATGAGAGAGTTACACGAGAGACTATCATGCAAAAAAGGAACATCAGGAGCCAAGTGAAGCTGAATCAATACATCATTGAAAGCAACATGTACAAGGAAGAGACGGCCACCATGCAGAATATGATTTTTATGTTTTATTATATTTCTATCTTGCGTCAGCGGTTTTATGCGTGGTATCTTATGTCATCTCCATAAATAAGTTTAAAATGCGAATATTTTGAAAATTAAGTTCAAAAATATCACATTTTAAAAAATTTCAACGAAATTTGACATTTATTTATTTTTTAGTTCCATGTGAACCCAACGAGAGTAGGATGATCATGCTTCTCCTTCCACCTCGTAACTAGTTCTACGGATCCTTGGATGGACCTCCGCATTTTTCTTTTTTCCCTGAATAGATTGACTGTGCCGCTCACCCAATTGATCATTGACTTTAGCTGATAGAACTCACACGGGAGTCCAAATCTCCAAGGCAAATCATGGAGAGAACAGCTACTGGACTGTTTTGATGGTCTTTCACTCCACAGCTACTAAAACGAAACATTACCATATCAATAATTTTTTGTTCCTTAAATTATAATTTTTAGTGATTGCATATGAAAATTTTTGTTCCTTAAGCTGCCACCAGAGTTTCCTCTGGCTTCCCCTTGTATAGAAATAGTTCACCATGCTTTCCCCAGCAACATCTCCTCGGTTCTTAGAGAAGACAAGAACGTAGTCGGCTAGAAAACGAAGTTAGGCCTTCAGGCATAAAGATTGCTGATGTTTACCAGAAAAAAGAAAGCATAAGATTACTGATCCCACTAAAACAGCTTCTAGTACAGAGTACCGAATAAACCGACCCGCCAAAAAAAAAAAAAATTCCACCAACCCACAACCCCCTTTTCCAGCCACGAAACGATGACACTCTTGCCGCCAACATTTTCAGAGTCAACATTGGCCGAAACTTAGGCATACACCAACCAACCTCAGACCCATCTTTGTGCCTTATCCACTTAAAACCATAGTAGCATGTTCACGCTATTAACTGCTCGAACCTCAAATAAAAAGCAATCTAATTCTCAAAACATCCAAATGAAACCACCCGTAGATAGGAACCACAATGTTCCCATTTCTTGTCTTCTTATTGAAATCAATTAAAATATGTTGAAAAGGTCATCTAACTTATCCATAGGATTCATCATGTTAAATGCCAGGTATATTGGTAGGGGGGGGAAAAAAATACTCAGTGGATAATTAATAAGACTAAGGAAGAAAAAAAAAATTTCTCATGCTCTGATTATAACTTAATTAAACTCTTTGCTGGACTGAAACCTAACCAAAAAAAGAAAGAGAGAGAGAGAGAGAAATAAAAGAAAGATGAGCTTAATTGTTACCAAGAGTTGTTCAATGGCTTCTCTAGCAAAGCCGAGATGTACATCTCCCTGAGCTCCGGCCCCCGGTCGAGCTTCCTTCCCACCTCCCACCTCGCCTTCTTGAACCCGACGCTCTCGATCACCGGCACGTACTCCTCCATCTGCTCCTCCACAAAGAAGAAATGATCCAGCCAGAACAAACCCCCGGGCCTCAACACCCTGTACACATCAAACATAACAAAATGCAGCAACGTGGTCGGGATCCAGTTGCTGAGCACGTGCATGGAGTGCACGATGTCCAAAGTGTTGTCGAAAAACGGCAGCCTCTGCGAGATACTGATGTAGAGCGGCACCACCCCTCTGGCGGCAATGAAGCTGTTGAATGGGCCGTTTAGATTCATGGAGGTGGTGACCATGGTGACGTTGCGTTCTTTCATGCGCACCGCGAAGGTCCCGGAGCCGCCACCGATGTCGAGGCCGATGCGGATGGAGCCCGGGGGATTCGCGGCGGCGAGGACTTCGTCGATGGTGAAATCGAGGGGATTGGATGAGGGGGTGACCCAGCGGTGCTTCTCCCGGCCGTCGAGGTCGAAGCAGTCCTTGCAGTCGTCGAAGGACTTGGAGTGCTTCCGGTCGACGAGGCATGCGAAGGATTTGCAGGAGTAGGCGGACCAGTGGACGGAGTTGTCGGGGGGGAGGGACCAGAGGGAGAGGGGGAGGGGGAGGGGGGGAGAGGGGTGGGGAGGGGCGGCGGGGCGGCAGCGGCGGCGGGGGAGGGGTTCGCAGCCTCGGAGGAGGAGCTTCTGGGCGAGGAGCTCGTCGTCGGGGCAGGAGCCGTTGACGGGGTAGGAGAGGAAGGCGGCGAGGTCGGAGGGGAAGAGGGGGCAGGGGAGGCCGACGGGGGGGTGGAGGGTGGCGGAGTCGAAGTTGTGGTTGTGACCGAAGGGGAGGGGCTGGGGGGAGGTGAAGGCCAGGAATTCGGAGGGGAGGGAGGGGTTAGAGGGTGGAGAGGAGGAGAGTAAGATGGAAGGGGTTTGGAGGGAAGGGGAACAAGAGGTTGAGCGGGAGGAGAAGAGGAAGAAGGTGAGGAGGTTGGAGGAGACGAGGAGGAGGAGCAAGAGGAGGAGGTGGAAGAGGGAGAGGTGGTGGTGGGGTGAGAGGGAGTCCATGGGCATTTAGGTGTGTTGCGAGATGTGTGATCTCTTCCCCCCTCTCTCTCTCTATATCCGCTTTCTCTAGTGCACCAAGGTGGCAATCCGTATATAAAGGCTGTTGGGCAGAACTCGTGAGCGTTGGGACTAAACGAGCCGAATGGCCTACCTCCATTTGACCGTTTGATTTTGGGATGGTAGGTCACCTTCTTGTTTTGAGAACTTTAAGGGAAATGTAACGGCCAAGTTCAATGCAGATGGATCGAATATTGTGCAGCACTCTTTTTTCAAAAATTTTCCGTTTTCAAAAATTTTCCGTATAATCCAACAAATATAATTAATTCTGCGGTCAATATTGCGTGCACCTTAAGCTGATTAGTGATTACACCTCCATATTGTAATTAGTCTGCCACAGTCAAATCCGGATTATCTATAATATGCAGCGAAGCATATCTTAAAAGCCAAGTTTTCTGGCTCTCGCTAGCTTCTAACTATCATCTTCGCCACAGGAGGGCGAAAAACGCTAGCCAGCGTGGTAGCATGTTCATTAAATTACCCATTGGGATTTAAAAACGCTTTTGCAACAAAGCTTAAAGTTTTTTTTGAAATAAACGAAGCTTAAGGTTTAAAACAACGTTTAAGAAAGGAAAATACATCCTAATTTAACTGGGTTCAAACGTTACGGTCCTCTTGCGAGGTGGGAGTAAAGATAATGTTTATTTATTTAATATAATAAGATTCAGCAAGCTCATACCACATGGGATACACTGAAAACAGCTTTAAAGACACATTGTATAATATTGAGGATTAGGTCGGCAACCATCACGCTTGTCCTCGACAGTTGCCCCTACCATTTGAATCCGGGCTCACCAACGCAAAGTCAAAATCCAGCATGGGGAATTGTAACAAAACAGAGACTATGGGAAACAGAGAGGTGCCGCAGCAAGTCGGACACGAGAGTAAGAAACGGAGCCTTTTTCCTAAGTAATATAAAAAAAAAATTTAATTATCAAAATAATTTAAATTTAAATTTATTTGTCGATTTAATACACAAATAATAAAACATCATTTTGAATAATATTTTATCATTGCACATCACCCCCTATTCTCTCCATTTTTCACGTGGACTAGAAGAGGAAAATAAAAATAAAAACACCGTTTGGAATGACATTTTTAAAAATACCGTATCATTTGACACTTTTAATTATTCCTCTCAAAAAAAAAAAAAAAATAGTAAAAAATTTAAAATTAAAATTTTAAATTTATAAAAAAAATAAAAATTATAATTTTGATAAAAAAATTATCATTTCAAATTAGTATCCTCATTTCAAATTATCTTTTAAAAAAATTATAAAAAAAAATTATAAAAAAAAATTAAAAATATCATAAAAAATATTAAAAAGAAATAGAAATTATAATTCAAAATATTAAGAAAATAAAAATTTTAATTTTAATTTAAATAAAAATCATCATTTCAAATTATCACGTCAATCCCACAAGCCTCTTATCCATTCTCGTTCGATCCCGACGGGCAGAACAACTCAAAAGATAAAGAAGTATCGTTAATTTCTTCATGCTCGTTCCAAGCCAGAATTTGGACTTAATCAATTCATTTGTAAAAGGGAGCCCTAAGAGAATTATCTTGGACCAGCCTGTAAACAAACAAAAAATCCATGGGTATTTGAACCCGAGTATCCAGGAAAAAGCAGAATCTTTGATGGAAGACCTTCGTTATGTCACCAGATCTCGGATCCTCATTTTGGTCAACCAGCTGTAGAAGCTTTTACTCGAGGGGGTGCTATCGGCCTTCTAGTCAAAAAACAACGTCGATGAAGATGTATAGGTGCACTATTATGTGGTGGGGATTGCAATTTTCCATGAATTTTTCATTTTTCACTCAACGATGGAACTTTGCTTATTTTTTTTTTTAAGGATCGACGAACCAAATGATATTTCTGTTCCAATTTCTGCCGCTTTTTCTCCTTCTGAATCAAACTTTTTCTTGAAGTTTCTCCTCCAAAAATAACCTCCCCGATCGGAGAACGCATTAGATATTTACCTAAACTAGTAGGTCCTTGGGCAGACCCCACATTAGCTCCACCACAAAACAATTTATAAATTTTTATTTTTTTCTTATTTTTTTAATAATTTTTTAATTTTTTTTATGATATTTTTTAAAAAAATTATAATTTTGAATAAATTTTTAAAAATAAAAATTTTAATTAAAATAAAAATAAATTTAAATTATTTTCTTTATTTAAAATTAATTTTTTTAAAAAATATATGTAAAAAAATATCTAAAAAAATCTTAAAAATTTTAAAAAATAAAGAATACCATAAAAAAATGAGAAAGAAATCAGAAAAAATAAAAATTATAATTTTGAATATAAAGAAATAAAAATATTAATTTTAATTCAAATAAAAACCATCATTTCGAATTACTTTTCCCATTTCAAAATATCTTTTTAAAAAAATATCTGAAAAAAATTGTTGAAAGAAAAATAAAAATATCATAAAAAAATTTAAAAGAAATATAAATTATAATTCTAAATTTTAAAAAAATAAAAGAAATATAATTCTAAATTTTAGAATTATAATTTATATTTTTTTCAAATTCTTTTTTTATGATATTCTTATTTTTTTCAACAATTTTTTTCAGATATTTTTTTACAAAGATATTTTGAAATGGAGAAAATAATTTGAAATGATAGTTTTTATTTGAATTAAAATTAAAATTTTTATTTTTTCTGATTTCTTTCTCATTTTTTTTATGATATTCTTTATTTTTTTAAATTTTTAAGATTTTTTTAAATATTTTTTTTACATATTTTTTTAAAAAAAATTAATTTTAAATGAAAAAAATTAAATTTATTTTTTATTTTAATTAAAATTAAAATTTTTATTTTTAAAAATTTATTCAAAATTATAATTTTTATTTTTTTATTTTTAATAATTTTTTAATTTTTTTATGATATTTTTTTTTAAAAATTAATTTTAAAAGGAGATTGTAATTTGAAATGATGATTTTTATTTGAATTAAAATTAAAATTTTTATTTTCTTAATATTTTAAATTAGAATTTTTATTTCTTTTCAATACTTTTTTATGATATTTTAATTTTTTTTATAATTATTTTTTTTGATTTTTTTTAAAAAATAATTTGAAATGAAGATACTAATTTGAAATGATAATTTTTATTTTTATCAAAATTATAATTTTTATTTTTTTATAAATTTAAAATTTTAATTTTAATTTTTTTATTTTTTTTGGAGGAGAATAATTAAAAGCGCGAAATGATATGGTATTTTTAAAAACGCCGTTTGGAATGACGTTTTTAGAAACGCCATTCCAAATAACGATTCTATTTTTTTTTTCTTAGCCTAGTCTACATGAAAAATAGAGGGGAATGGAGGATGACGTGGCATGATAAAACGTCATTCAAAATAATATTTTATCATTTCTACATCAAATTGATAAATAAATTTAAATTTAAATTATTTTGATAATTATTTTTTTTTTTTTTTCATATTACCTCCTAAGGGCGTGTAAGAAACGACCCCGGTGAAAATAGTACCATATTTTGAAAATGTAGCCTGTAAAAGAATTCATAAAATCATACCGTTTCATTCAGGTAAACAGAGGTAAAATGAAAGGGAGATCTGCCAGATTTCAGGACTATTTCCGTTTTATCATCACCTGGGATTTGCAGCCATATAAAAGCAAAATTCAAGCAAGATGCTGGGCGTTTGATCTCAATGGATACAAGGATTGGAGCACAGAGGTACATTTTGATTTGCATAATTTATGCACAACTTAATATGAAGGCAAGAAACTGCTCCGTCTGGTGAGCACCTCTATCTGTAGGCTGGTGATGTTGCATTGCTTGATGGAACCCTCATCATAAACCCCAGGCTAGAGAACTTCCACTCAGATCAGACCAAGCAAAGGTATCAGTCCACATGTTGTTTGCTCTCAAGCCGCTGATTAATGTACCAAGTGGCAAGGCGGCGAAGACTCAGTCCTACAAGCATCTTGCAAATGGCAAGCATGATGTAGGTCAGGCTTGACCAGAAGATGATCCAGAATATCCTCCATGGGAGTGGACCATAGGGAAGAACAATCGCATAGACTGGAGTTAGAACTCGGATGACCTGCAGCAACATAGAGAATAGTTCTCTGATATATAAACACAACCAACTAGTAGTCATCGATGGATCAACATACTGGTTGCAGTGACCTACCACACTGGCTGGTGCAAGAGGAATGAAAGTAAGGTCTTTCCGATGCTCATTAGGCTTCTCATTCAGAGTCTGAACAAGATCACAGAAAACAAACCATGAGCTGTGTATTCTTGGTAGAGGCAGAAGAATCTACTAGTTCAAGATTCTTTAAAACAGGAAAGCAACAAAAAATGCATAGCCAACTAAAGACCAAGAAAGATTCATTCAACATAGATGGAAAAGGCACAATTTTGCTCATTCTGAACCAACTACCTCAATTTAATACACCAGCAGTAGATGCAAATCCACAAGAGCAGTAAATTTTGGCTAATGCTCATCTGATTCTTGCACTAAGAACATAAAAGTCAAAAGAGGCAAGCGGTGCAGGTTGGAGTATTAATCAACATGAAAGATTTGCTGATGTGACTTGGTAATGGTAAAAATTGATGCCTTAACCAAGAATATCAAATAAGCGTTGTTATTTTGCCGGGTCAAAGTTGCACATGCTAAAACCATCTCAGTTGGTTCTCAGCGTGCCACGTCTCCAATATATAACTTACATGCGTACTCAAAGTTGCTTTCATCCTCTGTTTATTGTACCATACATCAACCTTAACATTCTCATACATACAACACTTGGCTTTTATATTTAGAACCCTTAAATTGTGGAACATTTAAAACCATACAATGTAGAATGACATATTGCTCTAAGACTTTCCTTTCTAGCCTTATAGACATGCTAATCACATAAGTGTACTTCTAAAACATATTTTCATCTCACTCTACATTATTTTATATAATATATTTAAAATTAAGAGGAGGACTGGAAATAATATTCTTTGACCATCAGTTTCAATTAGAAGCCAGCTTCTTTTTTCACTTTTATTTCCACTTTTTAAAAGCTTTCCCCCGATAATTGCAATGTAGCATTTACCATAGAAAGCATTGTCACTTCTAAATATCCATAACAAATTCACCTACAATGATAGAAAAGTTGAAACCTAGATTAGTAAGCATTGAATGGTTTGTTCCTTTTGATGAAGTTTTTTAAAATTTTTTCTTATTGAGAAAAGGGGACGTTGACCTGGTCCATTCATTGGCATATTAATAACCACCAGATTAGTTGGCTGTTACTAACAGTTTATTGGATCTTTTTGGAGTTCAGGTCTTTCCGGATTATTGTCTCAGGCAAAAGATTCAGACGATATACAAAGACAGAGTTATGTATTAGCAGATTACATCTCATCTTTTCCCGCAAGAATATAACCTCCAACTACTTTCTGGCAAATGCGCAAATTGGTTTCCTAAGACTGGTGTTGATTTTCAAAAAAAAAAAAAACTACTATATTTTTCTTTTCCAGATATGCAATCTCATATAATTAATTTTATGAACCAAAATGATAAGTTGGAGTCCATCACATGGACAACTTTGTCAACCTCCTCAATATCAAACGTTTTGTTTCATCAAAAAAATCTAGCACTGCTCTTCTAGAATGGATTAGTTTCTTGGTCTGCACTGAACATTATCAAGATTTTTCTTCTCTTATACATATAATCTCTGTGTGCGTGCGTGCGTGTGTGTGTGTGTAACTAATCATTGCACTTTAAATTGAGGATAGCTGGGTATTAGTTATAAAAATCCTGCCCAAAACAGAAAATGAGAATAGTGCTGGGAATCTTGTATGAGCCCTGAGACGCATTCTGCTCCCTAGTCCAGAATTACGCTGCGAACAACTCTGCCCAAACTACTCACAACCTGCTTTCCTGCATCAATTTCTTGTCAAAGAGGGGAGATAGCACAGACAGCTAACCAGAATTTGGAAGTAAACCATGTCCTCTCAATGCACTGATCTCCATTCACTAACTTCAGCCAAATATTAATTTTAAATATCCACGAGGTACTGGTTTTGCTTGCATAGGAACATACATGCAGTGCAATTGGTGCAACCTAAAACTAATATTTCCAAAATTAACCAGAAGTATAAAGAACTTGCCCTAGTTTTATCAAGATGTTCTCACTAAAAGTTTTTGAAGTAATTATTATGCATGTCTATGTCATGTTGTCTGTTCATAACTACATATACACTTAAAAAGGTTTACGCTTAAGAAAATATAACTCCATCATATATATTACAGCCGATTTAGCTTCAAAGCTGGATATGTTACGAAAATATTCTACAGCCCGAAAAGGAAGAATGAAGTAATTAATTTTAGGATGGATACATGCAGAAAAATTTAGTAGAAGAAATTGCAGATTTACCTGTTTGCAAAGGTCCTCTAGAAACTCTGAGTATGCACTGGGTTTTATTTCATTAAATTTCGCAAGAAATGAATGCTTGATTGTGTCAATAAATGTTTCACACAAATAAACCTGGAGGACATCCTGGGGGATTAAATATTAAAAAAAATTAGCCGTGATATAAGCTCAATAAGACAAGTTCTAATGCATTCACTCTTTTGGTAATCAAAACCATACTTATAGTAAAATACAAACTTACGATAGCAAAACTCTCAAACCAGGGTCCCTCAGCCTCCAAGATATTCTGAGATAGCACAAACAACACATAAGTTGTTATGTGGAACCTCTCAATGATATCTGGATATAAGAATCAACAGTGAAAAAGGTAAGATCCATGATTTCAGAAATCAGATTATTTATTTTAACAGACACACACACACACACACATATAGGTACATAGACAATCTCGGTCTCTAACCTAATAATCAAGTTGGTGTCCAAATAGACCGTTTTAATAGCATGATACTACATTTTACCATAACCTAATCATCAAAATCTAGTGAATTAAATCCACACATATTTTAACATATGTAGATCATGATCCATCAAGTGGATTTTCAATTTATATGTCCTGTCATATGTTTTGCTACACTAGTACAGTTAATATCATTCATTTTCATAACAACTTGATGCATAGATTAAAGGCCACCAAAGTACATGAATTTTGCTTTCTAGACCTTTTTCTATAATGTAGATTATAAGTTGGATGGCCTATAGGTGATTTTAAAATCATTAACTCCTTGTTCAAGGAGTTATAGTAAATTGTGTAGCATGACTATGTACGTATAGATATAGATATATGCGTATGCATGCATGCATGTAGTGTATGTATATGTATGGATGTATTATGTACATATCCATATCTATGTGTACATGTATGTGTATGTGTACATATATATATATATATATATATATATATATATATATATATATATATAGAGAGAGAGAGAGAGAGAGAGAGAGAGAGAGTGACTATTTCCTTCCAAAAGGATAAAGGCCTCAATCCTACTGATGCAAAATCAGTGATGGACAATTTAATTTGAAATTGACACAATTGATCATTATCTATATCCTCAAAAGTACCTATAAACCAAAAATCATGTGTTTGACCTCCTACTAATGCATCAACTGGGCACAAAAAATGGATGGTAGTAGTAATCTTAGCATTCACTATATGACCAGGCACTAATTGATAATCCACAATGTTGATTATGATATACACATCATATAACATGTATGAACCAGCATCCAATATATTTAGATACTGCCATATTATAAATCATGCAAAACATCATATCAAGCCATTAAAACAGTTTATTTTTGGACCATTTGATGCATAGGCAAATGATTTCTGTTGGTGCAGAAATCTGTTCGCGCCGGGGAAGCTGGAGTCGGAGAAGCCGCGGTCGCCGTCGCCGGGACCTGCAAGGGAAGTCTAAACCGGAGGTGGGGTTGCTCCGGCAAGACCCTCCGACGCTCAAGTCAGTTCTCTGCCTCAACAAGAATGGAGTGCTCGAACGGAGAATTTAGCAGAGTTTTGAGATAGAAAAGAGGGCTTCGAGAATAACGTATCTGGGTCCCCTTTTATAGGCGGGGGAGGCAACGGGCCGATGGCGACGTTTGTAACCGTCTGGTAGTGGGCCGCCCGCAGTCAGGGGAATTGATTGCAAAAGATAGTGGGGTAGACGCGTGGGCATCATCGTGGCTTGCCACGTGGAATCTGTTACGCTGGGTGGAGCAGCATCCGTTGTCGTGACTTGCCAGCAGCTGGGAGAATCGCATGGAATCCGTCGCAGGGGGTGGAGCAGATTCGTGGCCGTTACTGCGGCCTGCCAGGGGGTAGTGGAGCTGTGCAGAACCTGCTACGAGAGGTGGAGCAGGGCGGCGACGGCTGCTGTGGCCTGTCAGGGAATGATGAAACTGTGCGGAATCCGTCATAAAAAGTGGAGCAGGATCGCGGGTGGAGCCCGGCTCCCGTAGGAGTCCGGGCGGAACCATTCTGACGTCGGCGGTGGAGCCCGGCTCCCGTAGGAGCCCGGGCGGAACCATTCTGATGTCGGCGGTGGAGCCCGGTTCCCGTAGGAGTCCGGGCGGAACCATTCTGACGTCGGCGGTGGAGCCCGGCTCCCGTAGGAGCCCGGGCGGAACCATTCTGACGTCGGCGGTGGAGCCCGGCTCCCGTAGGAGTCCGGGCAGAACCATTCTGACGTCGGCGGTGGAGCCCGGCTCCCGTAGGAGTCCGGGCGGAACCATTCTGATGTCGGCGGTGGAGCCCGACTCCCGTAGGAGTCCGGGCGGAACCACTCTGATGTCGGCGGTGGAGCCCGGCTCCCGTAGGAGTCCGGGCGGAACCATTCTGATGTCGGCGGTGGAGCCCGGCTCCCGTAGGAGTCCGGGCGGAACCATTCTGATGTCGGCGGTGGAGCCCGGCTCCCGTAGGAGTCCGGGCGGAACCATTCTGATGTCGGCTCTGCTGAGGGTTTCAGCCGTGGGTATTTTATACCCAACACCAGTCCCCCTACTTCCGAGTTTGAATTTCAAACGAAGGAAGTACAGAGAGGGAGAGAGACATAGCTGAAACCGTCCCTTCGAATTCTGCGCACTGCCGCCTCCGGATATTTTGGCATTAAATGAGCGCGTGCCGGGGTCTTTTCGAGATGGGGCGATACGAGGGGGCGCTTCGAGAATCCCGCAGGTACACTGGCCCAGGTACGGCGTAATTATGGCCCTGCCAACCGCCAGCCGTCTTTAGTCATCTGCCGCGGGGAGTGGGACACGTGTCGAGCGCGGACTGGCCTGGGGGGATTCGAGATCATTATGGCGCCGGATCTCAGGGTCTATTTAAACCCGTCCTCCTCCCTTCAGGCGTCCTATTCCATTTCTGATTTTCGCCGGCGTCTGTCATCTCCCTGAGAGTCTGCTCTCGCGAACGCCCTTTCGAGCCGTAGGCGCCTTCCGTCTCTCGCCCCCCGGGTCCTCAGAGCAAGATAGGTTAGTGCCCACCTTCTTTTCACCGCCTAGGGATCTTTCGTCTTTTCATTCTCTTCGTGTCTTCCTCCGAGTTGACCTTTGGCGTTTCGTTCTCCTCTCGATTTGCCTTCTAGGGCCCTTTAGGTTTTTCCCCCAAGAAAAAATGTCTTCTGAATCTTCTGTCCCCGTAAGTTCTGGGAGTTCTTCTGCTTCGAACCCCCAGGCCCCCGTTTCCGCGGATGAACCCGCGCTCGGGGCAGGGCCTCGCCCGGTTTTCGCGCCGGGCGCCATCTCGTGTTCGTCGACTCCGGACGAACTTCTCCTGATAAGGGCTCGATACGGGGTCCCTGCGGAGTACGACCTGGAGCTCCCTGGCCCCTCTGATAGGGCCAGCGCTCCCCCTCCTGGCCGCTTTTGCCTGTACCAGGAGGCCTTTCGTGCCGGGCTTCGGCTTCCGCTCCCAAACTTTGTCGCCGCCTTCTTCCGCTTTTTAGATATTTCACTTGCTTCTGTTGCCCCGAATTCCTTTAGGTTTTTGATAGGATTTCTCTCTCTCTGCCATATAGCCGAGGTCCAGCCATCCCTCTCCTTATTCAGGCATTTCTACACCTTCAAACGCCATCCTTCAGCGAAGGACTGGTGGTACTTCTCCCCTCAGTTCGGTAAGAAGGGGTTGCTGAAGGGCGCCCCTTCTTCGATTCACAACTGGAAGGGGAAATTCCTCTTTGTCTACTGCCCGACCTTAGAACTAGGTCTGCCCCGTTGGGGGGCTCTGAGGGATTCCGTCCGCCGGGCTCCCAGCCTGGGAGAGGACGACCTCCAGGCCGCCCAAAAGCTTCTGAGCTACCCCGCTCCTTCCCTTCCTAACCTTCTGAGGGAGCCGCTTCTTTTCAACATCGGCCTGAGCCCCCAGGATCCAGCAAGTATTTACCTTTTCTCGCCTTCTTTTTGTTTATTTTTTCTCTCCTCTCCCTTTTCTTTTTTTTTTTCTTTTTTTTTTTTTTTTTTTTGACTCCGGACTGATCGATGTTGCTTCTTTTTCTTCTTCTTCTCTCCCCCCTCTTTTTTTTTTTTTTTTTTTTTTTTTTTAGCAATGGACGCCGAAGCCACGCGGATGCTCGCCAAGTCCATGAGAGCCCAGAAGAGGAAGGGCGCGACGACCTCCGGCTCAGCGAAGAGGGCCAAGGTGGGAGAGTCGAGCTTGGTCGCGCCCGTCCAGGCGACCCCGGCCATTGACATTCCTTCGGATGCCGAACTAGTGGTCCCCCGGGCTCCCTCAAGGAGCCCGCCGACCGAGGTCCCCATTCCGGAGGTCCGCCCCGCAGAGGCGCCCGCTGTGGGGAAGAGAAGGAAATCGGTGGCCCGTAGGGCGAGCGGCCACCGAACTGCCGCAGACGAGTCCGTCTGCTCCGAGGGGGGATCGGAGAACCCCTTCAACGACAAGGCTCTGATCAGGCGGCTGCTCGACGGCTGCATTCTGCCCGATGTCGTGGAGAGGATCGACCATGCCGATCCCGATCAGCGGGCCTGGGATACTCTGGGATCCTTTCTTGAGGTAAGCGGATGTTTATTTGCATGATTATTCGGTCTTTGTTGTAATTCTCTATCCGTCCTTGCAGATCGGGCACCAGCTCTTCGCCTATGTCGAGGCGTCGGGCCGCGCGAGAAGGGACCTTCTCCGGGCGGAGGAGCGCTGCCGGGACGAGGCTGCCCATCTTCAAGCGAAGACGACCGAGGTGGCCGCCCTCCGGGAGGCCCTGGAGAGAGAGAGACAGGATCGGGAAGAGGAAAGACAAGCCCGGGAGGAGGAGAGACAAGCCCGGGAGGCGGAGAGACGGAGCCTGGAGGAGTCGGTGAGGAAGGCGGAGGCCGAGGTCGCCCATCTGGCCGAGCAAACTCCGGTTCTGGTTTCGGAGGCCAGGACCCTTGCGGTGGAGGAGTTCAAGGCCTCCGCGGAGATGAGGGAGCTGAACGTCCAGTTCGGCCTGGAGGCATTTACCAAAGGGTTTGAGCTTTGCCGGGAGAAGGTGGCCAGCAGATATCCCGATCTTGGCCTCGAATTCTTGGAGGAGTCCGACGACGAGGCCGGCCCCTCGCCCGCCGCTACAGCAGTTGCACCCCCCGCGCCGAACTCTCCACCCCCGCTCCCGAGGTCTGAGACCTCCGACCTTGTATCTTTCTTTTGTTGTCATGCTTCCTTTTCATTTGTCTTCAAGATCACATAAAGCCGAATTTCTTTTTGTGGATGATTTTTTCTTCCCTCTGCTCCTTTCCGGCCTTTCTTCTCGTAACGAATCGGTCTTTGACGCTTGCCTCGTCCGATGGCAGTATCTCGCTGAAGCACTCCCCTTGCCCCTGGGGGTCCCGCTGAAGTCCACCATCCGACGGTTGAAAAAGGAGGTCCTCCACTTGACGAGGAAGCTGAAGAAGTCGGAAGGCGAGCTCCGTCAGGCGAAAAAATGCTACTCCGAGGCCGCTGCCGAGGCCGCCCACTTCAGGAGTATTCAAGTGAAGGCGATCATGGACTACAGTCGGAGGAAGGCAAGCTTCACAGAAGAGCTTGAGGAATGTAAGAAGAGCGCCAGTGACCGAACTTGGGCTCAAGAAGCCAGGATCAGCGCCTTTAAAGTGGAGCTGTCGGCTGCCAAGAGGAGGATCGGCCAGCTGGAAGGAAACTCATCCCGGCTCACGGCGCGGGATGAGCAGATATGGTCACAAAAGTTTCCGACCTCCAGAAGCAGCTTCAAGATGCCGAGATGAGCCACGATGTGCAGCGGGCCAGCTGGCGTCGACAGGTAGAGGAGTACAAGGGGAGATTCCATCGATCGGCGGACGAGGTGGTTCGTCTCCAGAGGCAGCTGGTTACTAGGGCGCAGCTTGCTAACGCCCAAGATAACGAAGAGCTCCAAGCCCTGAGAGGCACTGTCGAAGGGATTTCTGCCTCACTTGGGGAGAAGACGGCCGAGCTACAACAAGTGAAAATCCAGCTGGGACTTGAGCGGAAGGCCGTCGCGGACGCAGAGGCGGAGTCCGAGGTTTTGCGGAAGTGGCATCGGGAAGCGGAGGCTGAGAGCTGGCGACTCCGTCAGGCGCTCCAGGATATGCTGCAGAAGAAGGAAGAACTAGAGGAAACCGTGGATAGCTTGAGGCAGTCTTGGTTGGGGGATGGTGGTGATCACCCTAGGTTAGAGGGAGCAGGACCTCTTAGAGTTCTTTTGTAGACACTCCCTTTTTGTAGCTGCCTTCCCTTTTTTTTTTTTGTCGTTTTGTCCCTCCTTCTCTGGCCGTCCTGGTCCTGTAGTACATATATCGGAAATGAGAAAAAGGCATTTTGTGTTACCTTGTCCGCGCGTAGCACTAATATTGTCGTTCGTTGACCCTTTCTCGTTGTTTGGCCTGTTTGGCTTAAAGGTCGTCGTGAGTAAGGGCTCTTCCTTCCATCCGATCTCGTCATGTGGCCGAGCCTCGCCACCGTTTTTAACCCTTGCTGGTGAAGTAGCGGATGGAGCCGGCTTTCTTAGGAGCCCGGGCGAAGTCTTTCTTGGGAGCTGAACCCGGCTCCCGTAGGAGTCCGGGCTAAGCTTTCCTGGTGGCTGAACCCGGGTCCCTTAGGAGTCCGGGTGAAGTTTACCTGTTGGGGGCGGTACCCCGGCTCCCGTAGGAGTCCGGGTGAAGCTTCCCTGGGCGTGGAACCCGGCTCCCGTAGGAGGTCCGGGGTGGAGCATTCCCTGGGCGGTGGAAACCGGCTCCCCGTAGGAGTCCGGGTGAAGCTTTACCTTGGCGGCGGACCCGGCTCCCGTAGGAGTCCGGGTGAAGCTTCCCTGTGCGGTGGAA